>NW_006399876.1:4065638-4069074 GCF_000299155.1 Elephantulus edwardii | reverse complement strand
GGTGGGGTGCTGTGAGGCGTGGAGGAGATGGTGGGGTGCTGTGAGGCGTGGAGGAGGTGGTGGGGTGCTGTGAGGCGTGGAGGAGGTGGTGGGGTGCTGTGAGGCGTGGGTGAGGTGGTGGGGTGCTGTGAGGCGTGGAGTTAAGTGTGACCGGTGCGCAATAATCCCACAAACAGCAGCTCTGACCTCTGTCCTGTCCAGTGTATCCTCAGCGTGTCTGGCACACTTGAGCTCATCCTCTGAAGAGTGTCAGACAGTGAGATGGAGAGATGGGGAAATGCTGTGTCCTGAGGCCCACAGCTCGTGAGAAGAGAAAGCCCAGAGTGCCCCATTCAAAGATGGGGGATGGGAGAAGCGACACCCTGACCCTCACACAGCCCAGGGGGGGTTCACGGCTCGGACATGTGGAGTAGAGGGGGCTGGGGAGTGAACACATCCGCCAACAACCCTGTGATTTACATGTCAGACCTCTACTAATACTCAAACCAAAGGCATGGCCACCCCGCCCCACCGGCGCCTCGGAAGGGCCCTTTCAGCCTCTGAGCCACTGAGTCAATCCCAGCTCACAGTCCTCCCCACCCGGCCCCGCCCTGGGTCTCCGAGCTGGCACATCTCCACAACAGAACATTCCCTATCGTTCTCCATGGAGTGGTTGGTGGATTTGAACCGCCCACCTTCAGGCTAGGAAGTCTCATTCTGAGAAAGAAGTCCAGAGTTGTTGGCACCTGTGCTGTTGGCTCCCAGCTGCAGTCACAGGCCGGTGTCACAGCAGGGAGACTCGCCTGGTCCACACAAATGCACGACACATATGTCACTTTTCTTACAGCGCCCAGCCCGGCAGTGTCCCACTGCCCGTCACAGGCGGGCTGCTGTTGGACATCAGAACGCTCAGTTGGAGAATAGACTATGAAAGTCTCAAGTCTGCTGGGGTCTGCCGGCATGTTCGCTGTGAGGAGATCCCCACCCTGTCGTCAGCCCAGCTCAGCATGGCCAGGGAGTGGGAGTGGACACAGCTCACTGCAGGTGGGTAGAAGGGGTGGGCACACAGGGACAGGGCAAGAGAGACAAGCCCACCACTGGCCAGGCGATGCTGACCCAGTGGCCTCCAGCAGGCTACTTACGGGAGCCTGCCTGCCCTCCTTCCACCAAGTGGCTACTGACCCAGACCCTGACCTCCTGTTAGCAGCTGACATGTATGTGATGGATCATGGCTCAGAGGGGAGAAAAGGCCCGGTACTGTGTGAGGAGGTGAACAGGACAGCCTGTGAGGAGGGGCCCTGATGGCAGGGCATCATGGGCCTACGGGTGTGGGTGTGCTGTGGGCTCTGCTTGTCCTGTGGTAAGAAGCTGTGCTGCAATCCCAAAGGCATGCAGTTCGAATCCACCAGCTGCTATGCAGGAGGATGGGCAATCTCCTCCAATGTGATTAACTGCCTCTGAAAACCCACTGGAGCTCAGCTATGGATCAGTTCCAACTTTACACACAACAATCACCACCATCTAAAAAAAGACACACCGAAGTCCTGATCCTGCACCTGTGAAGGAGACCTTGTTTAGATACGGGATTTGCTTTGAAGATGTGATCAGTTAATGAGGTGATAACGTGGGATGAATCCAGGCTGAGCCCCTCTGGAATGTCTCTTAGAAAGGAGGAAGTAAGAGGAGGTAGAGAAGTTGAGCCACGTGAAGGTGCATCTAGAAGGCACGGGGATGCCCATGAATGCTGGGGCACCAGGTGCTGCAGAGGACAAGAGAGGGTGTTTCCCCAGAGCCCGCAGAGCCCAGACCTTCAGCCTCCAGCCCAAGGGAGAACGATGCTCTGTTCTTCAAAGTCCCCACTGTGTGGATAGGGGGCAGGATAAGAAGTGCCCAGAAGCTGGCAGGGGACAAGAGACGGACTTGTCCAGCGGCCTCTGCATGGGTCCTAGTCACAGGCGAACCAGGAACCATGTCGACTGAGGCTCTGTCCACAGACCACTTCCACCCTCACTCTTGTGTCTCCCCAAACCCCTCACATCATCCATCCCATTTACACAAGCATTTTCTGCCCTCACTTGTCTTAACAGCTTGTCCTAGCTCTTGCCATCTGGGGTCACACCTGAGTCTGGCTTTCTGGGAAGAGGAAGGATGCTGAGATGCCTTGAAGACCCATGTTCCTCAGGAGAAGGGTGCACCCCCTACAAGTTCTCCTCTCTGAAGGCTCATTAATTCTGTATTCCCCCATATAAAACAGAAGAATGGCTGATGGGAGGAAGAAGACTGGAGTCTGCTGGGGACCTTCAGATGTGCTGGACTCAGGTCAGCACTGGGACACCTGGAGTGTGGATCACTGTCCTTTACAATGGATCTTAAGGCTCCCAAAAGGAAGACCCGTCACTCATCACCATAGCAACCATGCCATCCCAGAACCAGAGACTATTCTGAGACACCAAACAATGACTTTACATTTGAAAGGAGTCCGCCTTGAGCATGTTGAAGGCAGCAGGAGTGGGGCCACTCCACTGCAGACACAGACACAGGGCTGGGGGAAGCCTGCCCATGCGAGAGGGTGGCAGCGGCAGGAGATGCTGGGATTACGCAAAAGGATCGAGTGAGAAGTGCAGAGCTACGGCTGGGGCCAGAGGGGATCCCCAGGACTTCTGCCACGTTCCTAAACACGCCACTCAGCTGGCGAACACTCGTCTCCGGTTTATAAAAACGGATATGGTCTGGACCCCTCAGTGTGATGTCTCCGAGAAGATAAGACGGTGCTGGTCTGCAGAACCAGAAGCCATCCCAGGCACACCAGGAAGGCCACGTGCAGGACAGTCCGAGTGGTCAGGGACAGTGAGCTGGGCACTATGGAAGAGGGAGGAGGGGGCTGTGCGTGGGACGATGTGAAAGCAAAGTGTGCTCTGAAGGTGAAGGAGTGTTTAAGGATGTGTGAGGAGTTCCAGGGCGGTGCGGGGGTTAGCCTAACTACAGGCTGAACACAGGGCGGTGCAGGTGGTACTGACTACAGGCTGAATGCAGAGTGGTGCAGGTGGTACTGACTACAGGCTGAACGCAGGGCAGTGTCGGTGGTAACCTGACTACAGGCTGAACAGCAAGAGGCTGGAACTCAGGAAGACACGCCTAGCCACGTGCTTCTGAAAGGCCACAGCTTCCAGTAAAAAAAAGAAAAAAATTGATAATAATATTTACAGCCTTGGCAAGCTTTTGAGACAAACTGTACTCTGTCCCTCAGGTCACCATGAATCGGAATTGGTGGGAAGTCAATGGGTAGTGAGTAACCACAGGCAGCTTGTTGTTGTTAGGTGTCATGAAGCCTACACACAGTGACCCTGAGAACAACAGGTGTGCACTGCGGCCTGTGCAGTGCCACCCTCACCGCCTCCGCCTCCACCCCCACCACCTCCACCCCTGCCTCCTCCTGGCATCCGACCATCGTCTCACC
>NW_006399876.1:4021528-4065538 GCF_000299155.1 Elephantulus edwardii | reverse complement strand
CCACCCCCACCACCTCCACCCCACCACCGTTGCCCTCACCGTCTCCGCGGTGCCCGAGTGTATTCTTACAGTCACTGCATCAGCTCAGCTTCCTCTCCTTCGTTAACCCTCTGCCTTTCCAAGCACGATGTCTTTTCCGAAGTCCAGCCCCTCCCGACAAAACACCCAAAGTCTGTGAGACCACTTTTCATGACTTTTGCTTCTAAGGAATTTTGCTTCTGGTTGCACATCTTCCAACACAGGTTTGTCTTCACCTGTTGTTGCTGTTGTGTGCTGTCCAGCCAGAGCTGATCCACAAAGGACCCTTCAGTGGGTTTTCAGAGGCAGTAAATCTCTCAGGAAGAGAGTGCCCACCTTTCTCCTGTGGAACAGCTGGTGGATTCAAACTGTGTGCCTTCATTCTGGTAGCCAGCTTCTTACCAATAGGCCACCAGACCTTTACTTGGTAGTCCATGATGAAGTCTGTACCCTTGGCTAGCATCACAATTCAAAGGCAAACACAGACTCTACAGACAGTGCGGATCCTGGTGCAGCTTGCTTTTCTCCAGCACCTACTCTGTTCTGAGCACCGACTTTTTACATCCAAAGCTTATTTCAACCAGAGGTCAACACACCACAACCCACCGTGCTCTGCAGCCTCTCCTCTGTACGACAGTTATTTTCAAGAACAGTGATGTCATAACCATCTCCTAGATTCATGCTGTTGTTTGAAAATCTATCTTGAGAAGAATAGATGTCAAATTCAAATATATTATTCAAATGCAATCAAGTATTTCATGCAAGAATGGAAGTCTGTACGTATTAAGGAGCACCCTCCTCCCGCCAACTGAAAGCCCTGGGTGCTTTAGATGACTAGTACACTCAACTGATAATCACAACATTGGGGGTTCAAATCTACCCAGAGATGACTTGGAAGAAATGCCTGATGATCACCTTCTGAGAATCAGCTATTAGAAGCTTTCACCCACGTTAGAAAGCAGATCTTTCCTTAAAATGCTAAAAGTGGAAATACCATTTGATCCAGCTATTCCCATGAATAGGTACAAAAGAATCCTACAGAAAAAGAAAAAGAATCCTACAACAAAAGATCCTAAAGAAACAAGAGCTGCAACACAAATAGACATCCGCAAATCTATGTCTATTGCAGTATTATGTGAAATAACAACCACGGAAACAACGCAAGTGCCCATCAGTGAAAGAAGGGATAGAGAAACTACAGGCTGTTCACACAGTGGAGTGCTGCCCCACGCTCAGACGAAGGGAAGGACTCCCGAAACGCGCACGGCGTGAGGGGTCTGGAGGACTTCATGCTGAGGAAATAGTCACGGAAGGACAGACACTGTATGTGATCCCTGCCACATAAAAGCCAAGGAAAGGTTTGCACACCGAGAGGACCATCTAGTGTGGTGACCAACAAGCGGCGGGGAGGAGGGTACAGGGAGTCAGAAAAGGAGGCAAGAGATGATAAAGAAGTGTTGATAGCGGGAAAAGGAAATCTAGCACAGGCTGAGTGGAGGATCTGACGTTTGGGGTATTTATGTCACGGAACAAAACACACATGAATGAATGAATGAATGAATGAATGAATGAAAAATCAACAGGCTTTGTAAACTTTCACTCAGTCACAAGTTTTGAAAGTCCAGCGTTTGTCTACTTGTGCATGGTGTTATCGTGGGTGGACAACATCTGAGAAGAACAATACTGGTTTTACATTCTCTACAGACAATGCACCCCTTTACTGCATGTACCAAGGGTGGAGGGTCCCCCACCACTCTGTCGTTAGTACAACACTGCTTTTAGCAACTCAACGAGCAAGAACCAATACTATCTCTTCATCTATAAATTGCAAGTTGAGGTTCTCAGACAGAATGGTCCACGAGTCCATGCATCTCGCTCCAAATCTCACTGGCTTCAACTAAGCCTCTGAGGGTTGTGCTATTTGAGGCAGGAAATACGGGCATGACCCCAGAAAAAAGATATTATCACTCAGCAATTCCTCCTGATGTGCTGGGCACCAGCAGGGTCTCAAGAAACACTGAGCCACAGCAGTGACGTGGGCATCGAGGCAGGCCGCTCTCCCCACCTGTTCCACCAACACGGTCACGCCCGGATCCTCATTTCTGAGTCTGTCATTTTATCCCAACACCTTCTGACAAAGGTGCTCCATACAAGGCCTTAGAGAATTCCAGAACAGACACAAACCCCCTAACACTAGCTCTTCATCCAGGTAAGGAAGTTACCTGTCTAGCAATCTCCCAGACCAACAGAACATCCCCAAGTCTGGTGCTGGTCCACCCACGAGATCATACAAAGTGGTCCTGGGGTGAAAGGAGTAAACAAGTGACTAGAACAGACACCTCAGGACCCCACAGGGCATGTCTTATTTCTTCCTCATCCATATTTAAGTTTCTGCTCTGGACACAAAAATAACATCATGACGCTTTATAAAAGCAGCCACACAAGATATTCTTCTCCGCTTCTCCTCTGGAGTCGCGTCTACACTGGATGAGTCTTTTATAAGTTCATGGACCCAATAGGTGGGAAAGCACAATGGAATGAACACCAAGATTGGAGCCAGGAGGCCCGCACTCACTTCCTGCTTCACACCCATGACCAGCATGCAATCTTGAATAAGATTTCTGAGCTTGAGTTTCTATAGTAACTGTCTTAGACTGGGCTGTCTGGAGAATCCAAACCAGTCCAGCTTAGAAACAAAGATAGGTAGAATGGATAGATGGACTGACAGACGGCTCCAAGAGTGGGCTGTTGTCTGAAGAAAGCTGCCTGACAGAATCCTGATGATCTGGCCACACGTGAAGGATACAATGTCTTCTCTCCGGGTGAAACCAAGTCTATCGTGTGAACGTTCATGGAGGCGAGCGGTGGATGCTTCTCCTGCGCACATGCTGAACTCCAGCTCTGCGCAGACAGTCGATTCACTCAAGTAGGAACCTACCAGCCACCAGGCGCCATTCTGACTGACTGTTAGGAGACACGTACTGAGCATGTGGTGAAGGAAAGGGACCCGTCAGGAGGACAGCGCAGAGTTCCATCAGGGACTCAGCTGGCATCCAGGACAGAGATACGTGGAGGTGGCATCCCCTCCCAGGAGTGAACAGAAATACTTCCCTGGTGGAGACAGCCCTGAAGTAGGGAATCACTGCATGTTTCCAAAGGCAGTGAAAATGCAGCCCCTGAGCTTTTGCGTGGGATGCAGACCTATCATCCTGTGATTCATCTGAGAATCAAGGCCAGACAACCTGCTTTCAGGAAGGCCTGGATTCCTGCGCTGGGCCGTGGTCCTGGTGGAAGGCCAGCTCCACAGCAAGACACTCACACACCCCGTCACCTGCTTGGTTCCTGCTCATATGACCTTACGAGTACCCGAGGCTGGAAATCTTAGCGGGAGGAAACAGCCCATCTCTCTTTCACAGAACTGCTAGGGAATTTGAACCAGTGGGGATATGCAGCCCTTTGATAAGCAGTGCAATGCGTTATAGACTGCGCCACCAGAACTTCTCTTACAGCACGATAGTGGCCTCATACCCTGATTCCCTCACCACCATGCTTTCTGGAATGTTCACTGGACCTGGCTGACAACCAGCAGAGCACAGGATCCGTATCCACATGCACGCAAGGACTTGGCTCTCTCACACGGGCTGCAGGACACTGTGAATCTCAACGCATTAACCCAGTGATCTGGCCCACTCAGAGGTCCCACGAGGCCGCCTTGGCCACTGGCACACCAGGACTTGAACATGAGGACAAGGGATGAATGCTGATCTTATCAGCCAGCTTCTGCAGGATGGACGCAGGTGGTTCCTGTCTGGAGGAGGCTGGACTTCCTTCACTGAATTCACGGTGTGGGCTCTTGGAAGGTTCTTCCCGCTTTTAGGAGCTACCAGTGATCCTCGGTGTTCTGGGCTTGTAGACTCACCTGTCTCCACGGGCAGACGACACCTGTCCCCGTGTATCCGTCTCCCCTGCTCTTTCTCACCGGACACCACCCTGCAGGGCTGATGGTTACAGACCCACACAAGTTGAGATAAACTCAGCTCATTTTAGGAGACTCTGGAGAGCGCACTCAGTAATCACCGTGTTAAGAAGGCGGCAGGTTCCAGTCCACGCAGAGGTGTCTCGGAAGGAGGGCCCGGTGATCTATTTCAGGGATATTATCCAGGGAGAACCTCAGAGAGCACACAGCTCTCCCTGGCAGGGAGTCGCCATGGGGAGGAGGTAGCTCCCTCAGCAACAGTCACGCTCTGTTAACGCTCAGGTCCCTTCCCGGGATGCCCGCACACGGCCCTGTGGGGAGGCCCCAAGTGCACCCTTCCTCAGCTCAGCAGAGCGTGCTGCCCTCCAGGTGATATTCCTGCCCACCTGGCCTTCCCAGGCCCCCAGAGCAGGATGTGGACACTCACCGCCTTGTGTCGTCTCTGACAAAGGCCGGGCCTCATCAGCTCCCCGATGAGACGCCCTGGCCCAGCTAAAAGCCGCTGCCAACGCAAACACGTGCATCAAGTCTTCCCTCTCCAAGCTCTGCACTCAGGTGTCTCAGAAACCGGAATGGACACCTTTTTTGCCTCCCATTTCACTCCTGCCTGCTCTTCCGGTCCCGAGCCCCCAGGAGGCTCCCACACAGAGAGCGTGCAGGAGCTTTAAGTCTCAGATCTTCATTCCTGGGCTTCACTTCCAGGCTCAGCCCACAGTGAGAGACACCCAGAGTGTGATGGTGGTTCAGTGGTCTCATCTCTTAGGCAGGAGACCCAGGTTCAATTCCTGGCCAAAGCACCTCCGGTGCAGCCACCAGCTGCCTGTCAGCCTGTCACTGTGGTGGCTTGTGTGCTTCTGGGGGCAATACCACCAACATTTCAAACACTAGCAGGGCTACTCAGTAGCAAGGTGTCAGTGCAGTTTCCAGACTAAGACTAGGAAGAAAGGCCTGGTGCTTCCCAAAAGTCAGCAAGTGAAAACCTTCTGGATTGCAGCAGTCTGGTCTGCAGCCATCAGGGCTGGCTCAGGGCTGAGCTGCATGAACAGCGTCGTCATGAGCTGGGGCTTTCTCGACAGCAGGTCACAACAAAATGAAACCCCAACGTGGCGTGGTAGGCAGGGGACAGTGAAGGATGGCACTGAGTGGTGTTGCTACTGAGGCCCAGGGATACAGTGTGGCCATTCCCAGGCTACGTGAAAATTCCAGAGGGGAGCCTTTGTCCCACTGGCACTCGGTCTGAGGTCTTCCTGGGCTGCATGGCCCAGCTGTACTTTCACATGTCTGGAAGTGATTCTGCAACCTTTCTCAGCACCACATGCACTCTGCCAGGGCTGCATCCCAGTCTCCTGGAGCTGCTGTCGGAAAGCCCACAAGGGGGGTTGCTTCAAAGAAGAGAAAGAAGTGCCTCACATTCAAGAGGTTAGGAGCCTGCGCCAGGGGCCTGGGGGTAAAAGCGCATGTTGTGAGTCTCCGCTGGTTTCGGTGACGCCACAGTCTTCAGCACGCCTTGGCATCTAGCACTGAAACCCACCCTACACTGTGCAAGCTCATCCACACAGCAGAGAAGGGCAGCATTTGGCCCCCAAAGCTCAGAAGGTAGGAGGGGAAGGAAAGACAGGTGAGTGGGAAGGGGGGAACCACGGAGCAAGGGGCAGAGTGCTGCTACTCTGTGGGGATCCCAATTCAAACCACGAGACGGCGTGAACATAGCTGACGTCCACTCACACCACAACCGAAGGGCTAAGAGAGTACAGTGTGAGGGATGTTCTGTTTCCAGGAGCCACCTGCACAGTGGCGAGGAGGCCAACACACATTGCGGGGTGACCAGCTGGCCCACAGCAGATGCCCTGCAGAATCCAGACCTCTCGACAGACAGAAGCCTCTCCCCAGAGGCCACGTGGACCCTCAGTGCTGCCTGTGAGCACACACGCCAATTCCCTTCTTTTTTCTCCTGAAAACCACCTTGAGAATCTTTCTACAGCTTTTGCCACGAGGGTTTGTAGGGATTCTCTAAGAGTGACGGACCGCTGGGGACCTCGGCTTGGGCTTCTCCTGGGAGCAGATCCCAGAGGTGAGAGGGAAGGAGTAAGTGTTGGGGGGGGGGTTGCAGACCTGGATGCAGGTCCGGCTTATCCATAACAAACACTCAGAATGTACCCCACAACTGGCAGGGGTTGAATTCTGCCCCCACAAACAGACATACTGTGGTGCTGAGTCCTGTCCGTGGGAGCTGGTTAAGGGACAAGGTCACTGCTGATGTGACTAGTGGGGGCAGAACTGCAAGGATGGACCTTGGGGAAGGGTGCAGAGGAGGCAGCCAGAGGTGGACAGTCACTTGCTGGGAGCATCACACTGGGGGTGGGGGTAGGCTGGGACCTGGCGTGGGGGCAGGGAGGCGGCGGGCATCTGGAAAGGAAGACAGAAGAAACACACAGTTCACATCAGCATCCTCAGCCATGGAGGTTGGCTGGGGAACCAGCATCCTTGGTTCAAATCCGATCACATCTATGTCCCTCACAAGTCTAAGAACTCTCAACACCTCACTCTGCTCAGCTGTGAAATGGGGACAGAGCTGAGCAGGAAGTACCGAGCACATAACTGGCTCAGGAAATACTAAAAGTTGTAGTTAAGATTAAGACTGCCTGCTGCCTCCACCTCCAGGAAACCCTCCTGGGTTTATAACCCATTTTATCTAACCACATCTACATCTGGCTCCTGGACCCAGGCTTGAGATCTCCTCTCCCAGGCCTAAGTGCTCCAAGGCCACAATTCAGCTCTTCAGCAAGCTATAAAGACCTGGAAATGGTGGACCCCAGAGCCTGGGCTGGGGCCCCCACCTTGTTGAGGCCGTAAAAGAAGGAGAAGGTGAAGAGCCACACCTCGGCTGCTGTTAGGGCCAGGAAAGGGAGGAGGGTGTTCAGAGCTGGGGCAGGACAAAGAGGCCCCACAGGGCATGCCTCACCTCCAGCCTGGACCACAGTCCTCACACAGAGGATAGGAAGGGCTGTGAAGGAGACAGGCCTAGTGCTGAGCTGAGCTGAGCTCTGACATGTGTCTGCATTATGGGTAAAGCTGGACCCAGATCTCAGCTATGGTGGGTGTGGCCAGTGAGCCGGGGCAGTCCCGGGTGAAGCTGGGCAGTGCTGAGCACAGCCCCTCCATCTCCACAAGAAACGAAATGCAGGCCCCCTCCCTTCACTGTGATTTGCTTCGCTGCACTCCACAGATGCAGTGTTTTCCACAAACTGAAGGTTTGTGGTGGCCCTTTGCCCAGCAAATCTACGGATTCACCTTTTCCAAAAGCACGGACTCACTTTGTATCTCTGTCACATTGTTTAAAAAGCATTTCAAACACTTTGATGATGCTGTTGCACAGCTAACAGGCACAGGCGGGGAAATCTCCGCTCTTCTGTCCATGACCCTGGAAACTGGCTGGAGGGTCAGCTACGAGTCAGTTCCAACTTGATGGCCAGGGGTGGGGAGAACCATGATAACAGGCTGCAGCAGAGTGTGAGCATGACGTGTACACTAACGCCCAAGTCGATTCCCACTCACGAGGTGCTCCGCCCAGCCCAATGCCATCAATCGCAAAGGAGGCCCTGCCCATCACCCTCCCTCAGGGCCACCGGCGGGCTGGACCCCGGGCTTCTGGGAAGCAGTGGATGTGTACGTGAGCAAACTCCTCGCAGTGTGCGTGCATGTGTGTGCATCACTGGCGTGACCGCTCCATTTGCTTTACTGTGGTGGTCTAGAACTGAACCCGGCATGCCATTCATGTCTTTATACACACTTTTAAGAAAACCCTGTCTCACTGCTGTCACGTCCGAGCTGACTCACAGCTGAGCCCTCAGGAGGTTTCTGAGGCTGTAAACTGCGTGGGAGGAGACTGCCCATTTTCTCCTGTGGTGCCACCAGTTCAACTGCAGCTCAGAGTAACCCCATGTGTTACAGAGAACTGTGTTCTATTGTGAATCATGGGAGAACATGAACTCGACAGTTTTCTAGGCGGTGACCTCCTAGGAGACATCCAGTCCTGTCTTCAGAGGTACTGGTGAGGGGACATAAACCACCAACCTTCTGGTCAGCACCTGAGTATGTCAACACGCAGATGGCTTTGGCAGGCACTATGCCTCCCAGGAATGCAGAGGCCAGGCAGAGGACAGAAAGTGAGAGTGTGGTGGTGTGCGTCAGAAATTTCCCAAGAGATTTTGTAGGTGTCTGAAAAGCCCACAGTCCACAATCCTGTCCAGTTGCTGCAGGATCACGCCCGGCCTGAAGGCGCAGCGCCTGAGATGGGAACAGCATCGGCCATGACAGCACTGCCACTCACGTGCTTGTGACTTCGTTACAGAGCCAACTCTTTTCACTACTCCACGCCACGTCACTTAGACATGACGGAGATTTCGAAAGGGTTATGGCTGTGCGGCAGGTTATGGTACCCACAGATCATACCTGTGGACAATGACAGAGACACTGTGTGACCTTTGTTAAAAATGGAGCTGGGACGCAGATGTAGCTGAGAGCCCAGGGCCATGGCTGCTCCAGTTCCTATCAGTGATTCTGACTCGTGCCAACCTCATACACGTGAGAGCAGAACGAGGGCCCCTCAGGGTTTCCAGGGGTGGGCTTTCTGGAAGTAAACCCACAGGCCTTTCTTGCATGGCACCTCTCAGTGGACCTGAAACTCTCACCTTTGGGTTAGCAGTCAAGAGCCTTCACTGTGTGTACCACACAAGGTTTGCTCAGAGATAAGCACATCCTTATAATCAAAGGCACTGGGCAGAGACTGCACAAGGAAGATGCAGAGGGGGCAAGTCCCCAGGTGAACTATCTGGCACCGGAAAGTGAAAGGTCCAGAATGGCTCCAGACTGTGGGACAGCCAGCAGAGCAGCCTGGAGTCCAGTGGACGACGATGTGCCAGGCTCTCGAGGAACTTGTTACCCCTCAGATTCACGTGTCTGAGTCACTGTAGGAAACTCAGCAGGCCTTTCTGAACAGCTGAAGAAGGGGGATAACCGAGGGGCAAACCTGGGCAAGTGGCAGGGCTGGGGCCACTAGGACAGTGACACGGACAGGACACAGCAAGGGACAGCAGAGTAAGCACAATGCAACAACACGCAACAGGGTCTGGTGACACCATCTCACTGCTGACTATATCGGGACTGAAACAGCAGGGACCCAGAGGGCAGCATGCAATCACATCGAGGGGGCATCCCTGAATCCACACACCACCTCCCTCCCCCAGCCCCCACCAGGACATCAGTGCTGGCAGGTGGTCAATGTGACGACTTGGTCCCAAACAAACATACTTTCATCTTGGGGGACTTTGAAAATCTTCTTTCTGAATGTCAACTATGCTTTCTAATCTACAACCCCCCAAATATAGACTAATCTAGAAAAAGTACAGGAGCACTAGATCACAGCAGCAAACACACCAATACCTCAGTGGATACAAAGAAGAAAACAATTAAGACCCCACCATGACACGGGACAACACAGTAGAGTTTAGCACAAGACCAATACTGTGCTCGAGTTCAGCAAGGCACACGCAGACCAAGAGCCCACAGAGACAGCTCTGCACATCCTCATACACCTCACCCAGCCCTGCAAAGAGACAGGGTGGGAACAGAAACAGCTGTCACATAACACACACGATGCACAGTATCCATTTAGAACGCACACATGATACACAGTGTCAATTCAGAACTGACTTCCTTCCTCTGAGCAACTTGCTTTGCAACATTCTCTGAAAACCCAGCCACTGGCTGTAGCTTTGCTACATGATTCCAGGCAACACACAGAGCCAGTCTCGAGGTGAACGCTTCTTTTCCAAGCTCTGAGGAAGCGACTCAAGGAGGATGAACCCGACCAGTCTGATATAATTAAGCAAAATGGGCTAGAATTGGGGGTTTTCCTGAGAAGCTGCAGACACAAAGGAACACTGAGCTGATTTAATTTCATCATCTGTGTTTCACTGTAAGTGGCATATTTCCTAGTCCAAATGCCAAAAATTCAGTCAAAACCCAATACTGCTTTCAAATCAGATCTATTTTATTTCACTGCAGGTGGTAATCTCCCAAACAGGTGTAGGTGTCAGGAATTACTCTCCAATATCAGTATGATTCTTGTACACACACCCCCCTACACCCACATTCACACCCCTACACCCACACTCACACAATTACATTCCAAAATCTGTAACGACCACCCTCGAACCCTGATCTACCCGTATCGAAGGCATAATTACACAGGCACTTGATCTGGAAACCTAGCAACCGTATCCAAGTCCTTGTCTGCCGGCTAATCAGACACCCAAACTCACACACCAGTGCAATGTGCTCCATTTTCAAAAACACAAAAGCCTCCAGCCCCTCTCTCCACAGCTGCAGAAGGACAAGATGCATGAAAACAAACCTTGTTCGGCTGAAGAAGAACAACCCATGTCATTTAATCCATCTGACAGTGCCTCTCCCCACAAAGCTGGCCAGAACCAAAAAGAACTGAGATTGCAAAAAAGGGGTTAGCCCGCTCCAAAGCTTATCAGCTTGCAACATGCTTAATATCTGCATGGCTTTTTCGGATGCGAGCTCTCCGGCACCCCGAAAGCCCAGCTTTGGGGGACCTCTGTCCTTTAGAAGCCATCGTAAATGCTCTTTGGCAAAGGCTTTTAAAACCTGCTCTGCTCATTTGCCCAGCCACAGATTAGCGCCAGATAGCAGGGTCAGGGATTAACTCTGGTATTCACGGTTGCTCCCCAGCATCACTTTCTCCACGCTGGCAAATAAAAGGACCAAGTGGCGGTGACATGGAATTTTTTAAAGAGGAAGGGGGCACGGCAAGAGATTCGCAGAATCAATTAGGAGCATCACACAGCTACCCGGATAGTGAACAGCAGAGAAGACGGAGGCTGTCTTTTAAAGGGACAGAGAATCTTGGCGTCTGGTGTGCCAGTCCATTTCTGGGTGCTCCAGAGCACCCCGCCTGTGCCCACTGCTCACACAGTGGGGTGGCACCATGTTTACGATCCTTCCCCCAAAGCCACATTCCTCAGCTGACTGCCTGCAGCCTTCCTGGCTTGGAAACAAAGGACCTTCCGCTCAGCAGAACTGTGTGTGATCTTTAAAGGAGCTTCACACAAAGTCAGGACAGGTTGGAAGATGTCAAGCCCTCACTTTGAAACATTATGAATTATCCTCCTTTCCAGAATGGAGTTTGAGGCTCTTTCTACTCTGTCCTGGTGGCACAGGAGTTAAAGCTGGAAAGGCTGGAGCCACCCCCAGGGGAAAGTCAAGGCTCCTGCAGAGTCCAGCTCTGGGAACTCTGGGGGAGGAATACTTCTCAGCTGCCTCTCAGGACCTCCGGGAGACAGACTTGACCCAGAGCACTGGGTTTGCCTCTGGGGCTTTTCCGTATCTTCAGAGGAGGGCTGACTGTTCCCTTGGACAGTCAAAAGAACAAACTAGAATGTCTTGGAGAACCTGCCTACAAGGTGGTCCTTGGAAGCAGGAATGATGAACCTTCATCTTACAGACTTTAGGAGGGGCCAGCCTTTGAGAAAGACTTCCCATGGGAAAGGTGAAGGGTCAGCGTAGGAGAAGATCAAGACGGGTTGACATGGTGACAATGGGCTTAAGTATGTCAGACGTGGTACAGACGGCTCAGGACAGGGTACGGCTCATGTCATCCGCTCACAGGGTCGCTGCCTCGACAATACCAAACAGTAACAACAATTCCTGTACTTGGAAATCTGAGCTCAGATAATAGAGGCAAAGGTGAACCCTGCCTCAAAACCTGGAGAGGCGAGGCTGGGTTCTCCACAACGGCCATGCAGACCGTCCAACTTGGGCGGCAGTGAGGGGCCGTGCAGACTGTCTGACTCGGGCGGCAGTGAGGGGCCATCCAGTTGATGCCAACCAGCAGTAACCCCAGGTACAGCAGATGGAAGCCTTGTCCTGGCCTGGGCCGTCTCCACAGTCTGGGTTGTGTCTGAACCACTGCTGCAGCCGTGGTGCCAATCCTGGGGGAGCGTCCTCTCCTTCTCCTACCCTGCGCTGTTCCAGGCATGATGTCCTGCTCTGGGGAACAGTCTCTCCTGATAACATGCTCAGAGGATCTGAGAGAAACTTCAGCATCTTTGCCTCTAAAAAGCACTCTGCCTACACTTCTTGCAACAATTTGTTTGGGGTTTTTTCTTTGTTTGTTTTTCTGGGTTTGATTTTTTTTTTCCAGTACATAAGACATTGGGAAAGTCGGCTGTGAGGGACCTCTTAAGAGTACTGAAGAGCAATGACATCAGACTGGAGACTAAGGTGCGCCTGATCTGGGCTATAGTCTTCACAATTACGTGCTATGCATCAGAGAGTTGGACAGTGAATAGGGTTGATAGAAAGAGAATTGATACCTTTGAGCTGTGGTGCTGGAGACGAGTGTTGAATATACCATGGACTGCTAGGAGAACAAACAGGTTTGTCCTGGAGAAGGTGAAGCCGGAATGCTCCTTGGAGTCAAGGATTCTGAAGCTTCACTGGACATACTTTGGGCATGTTGCAAGGAGGGACTGGTCCTTGGAGAGGGATGTCATGTTTGGGAGAGTGGAGGGGCGGCAAAGGAGAGGAAGACCTTCGATGAGATGGATCAATTTTGTGACTGGAGTGGTGGGAATGAGTGTGTTTGAGATGGCTAGGATGGCACAGGAAAGAACGGCATTTAGAGCTCTTGTACATAGGGTCGCTATGAGTCGCAAGTGACTCGATGGCACATAACAACAACACAACAACATAAGACATTAAATAGTCTTCTCCAACATCACAATTCAAAGTTCTTCTTCAGTCTTCCTTATTCATACAACTTCCAGATGCTTAGGGAGAAAATGAAAACAGCATGGTTTGGGACAGGTGCAGCTTTGCCTTTCAACAGACATCCCTCCCCGCTGGTCACGCACCGAGGTCATCGGCCATCAAGCCGCCTAGTGCAATATATCAGCTGATGCCTCGAGTGGACGCTCCCGCAGCTGGTAACCAGCATGCTGTTGTGATGGTGTCACATGAGACTGGCTGAAGGTCATAAATTAGACTGACAGCTCCTCCTCCCCCTTCTCAGAACCCTGGTGGTGCAGTGCTTAAGTGCCCAGCTGCTAACTGGTCAATCAGCAGTCGGGACCCACCAGCCTGTGCATGAGAAAGATGAGGCTGTCAGCTCCTGTACAGACAGTGACGGCCTCAGAAACCCAACGGGCAGTTCAACACTAGAGTCATCAGGGGTCAGAACCAAGTCAGCAGCGGTGAGTTATTTGAGCCCATCCTCCGGGAGCCCCCCTCAGTATCATGTTATGAACAAGGAGGAGGAGTTCAAGTTCTGTCCATCACGTACCACACATCCACCAGCAGGGGCCATGGGGAAGACCAAGGGCGAGCCTGGACTGAGACCCTGGGGACAGCCTCCAGCGGGCACACATGAAGGGAGCCAGCTGCAGGGGCCAGAACTGGAACCCAAGTGTCCACCAGAGAGCCTCCCCTTGGTACCTCCCAGACCACCTGGGGTTCCATACCCACAACCTCGGACAAGACACCTGTCAGTGAGTCAACTCTGTCTCATGAAATGTGCACTGTACATCATTTTACACTATTTTATTGTGTTTTAGCTAAAAGCTGACATAGCAGATCAGGCTCCTGTTGCAGGAGTTAAATGCTTAATGCAGCCCCTCTAGTCACAAATGCAAATGAGGTGCTTCTGGTCCACCACAGGGATTGTACAGCTAGCTTAAAATAGAAATAGACATGTGTCACCCTATGAAGGTGAAGCCATGCAAATAAGATGTGGTTGCTATGTACCGCTGAATTGGAACCAACCCATAGCTGACCCTCCAGGAGGTTTTTAGAAGCAATTAATCACACAGAAGAAGACTGCCCCCTTTCCCCCCAGGAAGCGGCTGGTACATTCGAACCATAGGCCTTTGTGTTGCCTGTGCAACTCCTTTCCAGTTTTGCCATCCCGTAGGATTAAAATAAGCCGTCCCAGAGGTGGGCAGGGGGACCTGATGACCATCAAGAAGAAGGAATGAGAGTGGAGCGTGTTCTTTGGAACTGGGTGCCTGTGCTGGGAAGCCCCTAGACTCAGGGCACAGAGGAAGAGAACTGTTGTGTGGAAGACGGCGAAGAATGTGGTGGGGGCGGGGATAGGGGAACAGTGCTGGACACTGTGGAAACAGGGTACCTGCAGGCTTCCTGGCCCCCAGAGTGACTGCAGCCTGGGGCTCACGATGGAGTGGAGGTTCTCCGGACGCCTACTGGCTGAGCTAAACACCTCTGTAATACTCGCCCAAGTAAGGCAGGATCTAGACTGAGGGGCTGAGGGCCAGGGGTCAGAGAGATGCCTGGGCACAGCGGAGAAGAGGCTGTCCTCATCTGAAAACTGTCTCCTGAGTCATACCCGATCCTGAACTGCATCCTACTACATTCTCAATAAACCCTGTAACTGTGAGCGTGGTCTGTGGGTGCTGTGTGGACACTGCAATGGATCACACGCTGAGGAGGGAAGTAGAGAGAGCTGTGGGAGGGATGGCTGGGACCAGAGCTGGCTAGAAGGCTGGAGAAAGGAGACATAAGATCAGACAGAACTGTTATCCCTGATTATCTCTTTTCCATCTTGTGAAGTTAGAAAGGTCAGAAGCCTCAGCCCAACATTTGTAAATATTTAATATTCTTGTACAAACTGTTCTGCGCCATTGGTCACATTTATTGGCAACAATGTGTCATCATTCTCATCACTTCCTCTCTGGTTGTTCTGTTTGCATTAATCTAGCTTCCCTGCCCCTCCTTAGCAACACATCCTTGTTTTAGAGCAAACTGTTAACCATTTGGAGTTGATAGAGTTGATTGTTTCAGGATGATATTGCTCATTTCAGAGGCCAATCTCCTTTGCAGACAAATGGTGACCTCTGAGAGTGGTTTTGGTTCTGAGTTCGAAGGGCATCTCGGGACCCTTGTTTTGGGGGTCACATGTGCTAACCCAATCCCTACACTTCTGCACCTGAGCTAACAGCACACAGGACACACCTGTGACGTGATCCCCTGTGGGACACACACTGCCCGTGTTATACTCATGAGGTCACAGCAGTGTGGGGCATCTCTGAAATCCATTCACTTTTGAGATAGAAATGGAGCAGTGAGGCACAGAAGCAAGGGTGGCTGGGGAAAGAGATGCTACACGGACCTCTTCAAGGAAAACCCAGAAAGATACCAGGAAAGCAGAGGCAACGATTTCCCACAGCAAGGAATGGGGGACCCTCCCAAAAAGCTACACCAGTCACGTGACCCTGTAGAAGGCTGATGTCTGGCTGCTAATCAAAAAGATTTTGGTGTGACCAAAAAGGAAGACCTCAGCCATGAAGACTGCAGCCGAGGAAAGCCTGCAGGGCAGCACTGCCCTGTATCACAGGGGCCGCTCCGATCAGCACTCAGCCGTTCCCAACCACCACAGAGGCAAGGAAAAAAATGTTTGCAAAAGACGCTCCTTCCTGGGACACACAGTACAGCCAGGCATCTAGGACATCCCCCACCCCCAGGTCTGTGGAGGCTGCTGTGAAGAGCCTTCACCCACAAAAGCGCCAGTGCCACGTGAGCCAGGCCCCCCCACTCTCTGAAAATGGTTGTTGTTGTTGTTGTTGTGCACCACGGAGTTAAAACAGACCCATAGCTGACCCTCCAGCAGGTTTTCAGAGGCAGAAAATTGCAGCAGCTGCTGGAGTCGAAGTGCGTACCTTTGGGACTGCAGTGCAGCTTCTTGCCACGAGGCCACAGTGCTCCCTAGGTTCGTTGTTGGTTTTTTTTGTTTGTTTTTTGTTTTTCCCCCCCTACCTGCTGTCAGAATTCTCTTCTTATGTTTGATTCTGGCAAATTTAACTACGCTATGCTTGGTGCTCTCTTTTGGGGTCTCTTCTATATGGGGCTTGTTCAGCTACTTGTATGTAGATTCTCTCATCTTCATCATACCTGGTAAGATTTCTTCTAGCTGAACACTGTGACACTGATGTGTCAAATGCGATAACAGTTAGCCATGGTGGACAGTGTTCGGTGGAGCTCCCCGATTAAAACAAGCTTGGAAGCAGGAGTGGCATCCACTTCCGTAATAGCTTGCCTCCGGAAACTCTATGAATTTGGAGAAATGAAGAAAGTTATACAAGTTTTCAGGTCTTTCATTCATAGAGTTGCTATGAGTTGTCTGCGACTCAGTGACACTTAACAACAACAACAACTGTTCCACAACCTTCTTGGAGCCTTTTTTTTGCTTCTTCCTGTCCTGGGATTCCAATTATGCGAATGTTATTTCTCTTGATAGTGTCCCACATTATTATCAGGCTTTCTTGTTTTCCCTTTCCTTTTGATTCTGCTTTCTGTTCCAGCAGACCAGTGCTGAGCACTCTATCATCTATTTCACTGATTCTGTTCTCCATCTCTTCAGTTCTGCTCCTCTGTCTCTCCAGCAGGTTCAACGTTTCAAGACGCTGGTCCTCATATTCTGGGATGTGGTTTCTTGTTTCTCTAGTGTTTCTAATGTCTCGTTTGCTTTATCTGCATTGTCTTGAATAGGTGTTTGTGGGGTTTTTGGTGGGGTTTTTTTTTTAATTCCTCTTGGCTTTTGCCTGTAATTCTTTGAATTTTTTCTTTCACTTGTTGAAAATATTCGATCATTGTTCTTTTGAATCCTGTGTCAGAACATTCCATCAGATTTTCCAGCTCAGGCAATCCGCTGATTCTGTGTTTTGATCACTTTTTACGGGTGATGTTTAGGAGGGAGAAAAGGTTGAACTCAGGCAAGCACATTTGGTTTAGTGTCTACTTTGGCCAGGGGGTGGAGTGTGTTATGAGTCTGCCTGTTAACCTAAAAGCTGGGGTCCCATCTGCCAGCTCCTCCTCAGGAGAAAGATGGGCAGTCTCCTCCCTTGAGGACTGACAGGCCTGGAAGCCCACTGAGGGCTGCCATGAGGGGATCAGCTGGACAGCAGCCGGGCAAGGCATGTGTGATTCAGTGATAACAGCTGCCTCCCTCCTTGTCTGAGTCCTACCCGTGAAAGTCCCTGCAACTGTGGCCTTATTCCAGGAAAGGCATCTCTGCAGCCTTGACTAAGTGAAGGGTCCTGAGGAGAGACCATCCTGAATTGAGGATAAGACTTCGAGTCACTGGGAGCTCTGGTGGCCTAGTGGGTAAGGAGTTTCACTGTCAACCCAAAAGCAGGTGGTTCCAATCCTCCAACTAGCTGCTTCATGGGAGGAAGATGGCCAATTTCCTCCTGTGCTTTACAGCCTCCGAAAAGCTGCTGGAGGGTCAGCGGTTCTGACTCGAGGGCAATGAGAGACATTTTCACATCAACAGGGATCCTGGTGGTGCAGCGGGTATGCACTGGGATGGTCATCCACCAGGTCCCGGGAGGGGGACCCCTGGGCAGCCTCTGAGGCCAGAGGGGGTGGATATGCTCTGGGATGTGGGGCTGTCCGGCCTCTGTGATGGGGACTAACTTGAGTGAAGTGGGTTTCAATCAAGGAAATATAACCCACTATCATCCAGTCTGTTCTATATAACAGCCTTGCGCGTTCCCTTAGGGTCCCCAAGGCCTCCTCACAGGGTCCCCAAGGCCATCCAACAGGGTCCCCAAGGCCCCCTCGCAGGGTCCCCAAGGCTATCCAACAGGGTCCCCAAGGCCCCCTCGCAGGGTCCCCAAGGCCACTGTGCAAAGTCCCAAGCCTGTCATTTCACGGCATCATAGAGCCAGATCATCTGCTGAGTGGCTTAGTGGGTTCAAACTGTCTACCTTTCTGATGTTGTTGATTGTCTTCAAGTCAAGCACGACTCATAGCAAACCTATGAACAAAAGGCCTGAAGCCCCTCTACAACTGTCGACATTTATCAAAGTTCATAGAGTTTCTGGAGGCGTGTTGTTTAGGAAGTGAACGCCACCTACTGCACCACCACAGCTCTTAACCCCCATCAAAGAGTGAAGCGGGGGTGGGGTTAGGAAGACCAAAGAGCAGGGCTGACACACATAGCAGGGATGCAGTGTCCCCAAGCCAAGGACCAGCAGCCCCCAGAGCTCCCTCGGGACCTCCAGGAGGAATCAGCCCTCTTACAGTTGATTCCAGACTGTACCCCAAAACTATGGAAGACATTCTCCTGTGGTGTTGGCTGCCCAGCTGGTGGTCACTTGTTAAGGCCACCCCAGGATCACACAAGGGCCATACCTCGCTTTTGAATAAGTCTGTGGGGGCTTGAGAAAGGACAGGACTGCTGAGTGTGTCCCACTCAGTGCTCACTCAGCTTCAGGACTGCTGGAGGGAGGAGAACGGCCACCCTGGGGCCACTACACCAATGGCCAAGTGCTTGACCACTAACTGAAAGCTGTCAGAGCAGATGAAGCTCTGGACAGCTAACCAAAAGGTCAGTCACTCTGACGGAGAAGGATGCAGTCTGCTTCTCTGGGAATCAAAACCTTAGGGACCTGAGGGACAGCCCTGTTTAGTTCTGTAGGGACCCCCAGAGACACCTAGGAAGAGAGGCCTGGGGACGCACTTCTGAACACTGAGCAAACCTGAGGGAAAAGCCCCGGAGCACAATTCTGCTCCCACAAGAGGGGGTCACTGTGAGTCACAGTCCACTAACAGCAGCTGGGTTTCCTAAAGGCTGACTCGAATCTCAGGGGAGGGGGCTTGGGGCATGTGGATCTGGTGATGCTGCCGCTGCACCCCCAGACGCAGCATGCCCCGACTCAGCGAGTCAGGGAAGAGCCGGGAGCCCCGTTCACAAGCTCTGTGGGAACCACTGTCATAGAGCTGAGGGGAGCAGGTGGGTGGGATGGGAGTCCGCAGCCCGGGACCACAGGCGTGGGGGGAGGGGGCTGTACAACAGCCACAGGGCCAAGTTCAAGGGAAAGGGTCTGCTGCTCTCCGAAGTTCACACAGCGATCTACCAGGCGTCCATCCCAATCAGAAAGCCCAGGGAGCTGTGGACGTTCACTGTCCCTCCTGGGGCAGGTCTGCAAATGTCCCCAGTCCCCAGAGCAGTGCAGACCTTGGTGGGGACAGTGCAGTGTGAAGAGCTACGAGAAAGTGGAGGACAAGTGTCCAGGGGAGGCAGGAAGACCAACCCCATTGCCACCGAGGGGCCCCCAGCTGAACGGACCCTGGAGCCCGCAGCTGCACTGCCCGCAGCCGCCCCAAGGCTGGGAGCCATTACAGAAGCTGACGGCCTTGTCATTCTCCCTCGGAAGGGCTGACGGAGTCTAATCACAGACCTGTCGGATGAGCACTTAACCACTGCATCACCAGGGATGCTCAGAACGGGAATAAAACCAAAAATCAAGCTGTCTACTGTCCAGCTGGTTCCAACACCCAGGGTGGCTGCAAGGCTGAGCTGGGCTGCCGCGCGGGGTTCCCAGAGCTGTCCGGACAGAAGCAGGATGCGTCCTTCTCCTTTGGAGTGGGTGCTGGATTCAAACTGCCGACCCCATACTTAATCTGCTGTGACACTAGGACTGTTTGCAACGATGGCAGCTTAAAGACTGAGGTGCACCTGATTTAGGCCAAGGGTCTGTTCCATCACCTGCTAGGCATCTGAGAGCTGGACAATGACTAAGGATGACAGAAGGATTGACAGCTCTGAGTTGTGGTGGAGAGGAGTGCTGAGTGCCCCATGGACGGTCAAGAAAGCATACGCCGTAAGGAAAGTGCAGTCAGGTTCTTTGGAGCAACGACTGAGGCTTAGTCTCACGTACTCTGGGCATGTTGTCAGAAGAGGTTCTTCATATTTGGAAAGGCGGAGGGTTAGCAAAAGAGATGGAACGACGCAGTGGCCACAGACACGGGCTCCAGTGTCTCAGAGATGATGAGGGGACGCAGGACAGGACGGGGCTCAGACCTACTGTCCACAGCATCATTGTGAGTCACCCTCAACAGCACACAACGACAACAAAGCATCTCACAATAACAAACCCCAAACCCACGGCTTCTGAGCTGGCTCCACCTCCTGGCCGCCCATGGCCCAGGGCAGAACCAGGCTCGTTCTGTTCCCTCCCCCGGCTGACTTTTCAGTGGATTGGCAGACGTTTCTTCCGAGGCGCCTCTGGGTGGACTTGAAGCCACAGCCTTTTGAAACTCACTGCTGTTGCAGTGATTCCTACTACAAGAAACCCCATGGAATCCAGGAGGAGTGGCCCAGGGAGTTCCGAGGCCGAAATCCCCAGTGGAGCTGCTGGTGGGCTAGAACCTCTGATCTTTTGGTTCACTGCTTGGCCCTTTAACACTGTACCATCAGGGTCCTCCCTGCAGAGCCAAAGGGTCCCAGAAGTTCAGAGGGAAGGGCCCACATCCCTCGGGGGCCAGGATGCAATGCAGAGGCTCCACACAGCACGTGGGCACCCCACTTCTGCAGCGGGAGAGCTGCTCCACTACACAATGAAGTCACTTATCAGGTGGTTAACACGAGCATGTTCCACGACCAGGTACAGCTTTTAGAACAAGAGGCAAAAGCTATTTGCAGAGAGGTGCCCACAACACAGATGGGAAATTAATTGTATCTCAGATGGAAGCAAGGCATCCTGGGGCTCAGACAGGCTTGAGCCATGGCGGAACTGGGCAAGGCAGGGAGGGTGTGTGGGGGCTGGTGTCTCAGGTCAGCTGGGGCTATCCATCAGAGGGACAGGGCCCCGAAGCCCTGGGGATCTCCCAGCTCCAATGAGAGGCTGGGTCAGTGAAGCCACTTCACCCTCCTCCTGCCACGACTCCTGTGGCCAGTAACGGTGACCTAGGCTCTGGACCCTCACCGTCACTCCAATCCGTCAGTTTCTGGCGTTCTGTGTCAGGTGTACAGCCCCCGAGGCTCAGGGCTGGCCCTGCCCTGCTCTACCCACAGTGGAGCGGAGGAGGAGGTGGGCCGGCCACGCTGGGCTCCCGAGGCCTCGCTCTGCACACTAGCCCATCAACCCCTGTAATGTGTTGGGAGGTGCTCATACCTGGCAGAGCCAGGGTCTCCGCGCAATTAAGGGCTGACCAGTCTCCCCTGGGGGCCAGACGGCATCAGGCTGGGCATCCGCAGGCAGTGATGCTCAGCACTGGGCACTGCCCGGCAAGCATGCGGCGGGCTGTGCATCTTGTGCCGTTCTCTGAGACAGGATGTGCCTCACACACAACAGATGCAAGCCCAGCATCCGACCTGAGAAATGCTCGGCTGAGGACAAGGGGCTCCTCACCCCTAACGGTGAGCAGGAGTTGGGGAGGCAGAGGTACCCCGAGCACCCTTCCCATGCCCCATTACGGGGCACTGTCAGGTTGGAAAGCTCACCGCCGCCGGTCCAGTGGAATTGCTCCCCGCTGCTGGTCCTGTGTATGCCAGGGGCATGTGGACACAGGCCACCCGGCTCCTCTGAGACGAAGGACTGGGCCCAGCCCCCGGCAGGGCGGCGGGATAGAGGGGGGGCCCCTGAGAACGGCCTCCTGCTTGGCACAAGGGGGACTGGAGGAGGGGAGGATGGTGAGAGCATTGTTGAGGGGAGCAGGTCCCCACGAGATGAGAGACACCCTCCTGGCTTTCTCGACTTGTGGCCCTGTCCTTGCTAATAAAAAGGTGCGTCTGCCATGGCATTTTCCAGTGAGCGTGTCTCGATTACTCACAAATTAATCTGATTCACCGTTTGAACAGCAGTGCCCGAGTGCACTGCTCAGTGTCTGGGGGGGCTCCCCCAGCCCCGCACGGTTCCTGAGGATTTGCACAGCCCCATCCCACTACAGTTAAAACTGAAGAACAAAGATGGAAAGGAATTCTCTCCGTTACACTTCGCTCAAAGCAGGCTCGAAACCCCCTTCAGGATAAAGATACAGAAAAGCGAACAATCAAGGTCCCCGCAGCCAGACGAAGCTGGCCGGAGCCCCACTCACCGATGTCGGTCTCCTTGTGGTTCTTGATGTACTCGGCCAGCTCAAAATTGCCCGCGATAATCGCCACCTGGAAGGAAAGGACATCAGACCCCGTTAAACGTCAACCCCACAGTAGAAGGGCCCTGGCTCGTAAGAACACCGGCTGCTCCCGGCTAGGCTGCCGGCTCAGGCCTCCTTGGAGGTGCGGTGGAGGAAAGGTCTGGCCATCCGCCTCCAGAAGGATGACAGCCCAGGAGGCCCGATGGTGCACAGCTCACCCCGTGACACCTGGGCCTCAATGAATCGGAGCTGCGAGGCTCGTTTTCACAGCTCGGAGCCATGCCGGTGACGCCCTTCTGACGGCTCATGTCCTCGGGAGAAAGGCGGGCCATTTCTTCCCATGTGGTGGACGGTTGGGAGTCCCAAAGAGGGGTCAGCTATGAGTTAGTTCTGATGAATTCTGGGCTTTGAATTGAACAACAATAAAAATCACATTCCCATAGACCTTTTTTTTTTTATTGAATGACAAAACAAAACTCAAACCCCCAACCATACGGTCAACAGACCAATGCGTAATCCACTGTGTCACCCATGCTCCTGGCTTTGGGGTAGCACAGCTATTCATTTTGAAAGCACTTCTTTTTTCAGCCACTTCCTTGTACTCTGGAAGGCCTACCTTTTCCTATCATATACAGGGCCTTCTTTCTCCAGGCTCACATGTCCCCCTGAGTTTCACGTACAGCTCTTCCCTTCATGAGGCCAGAGGGGAGCAGGGGCCCCTCCAAGCAGGGGCCCACAGGTGACACTGCAGACGGGAAGCCCCCAGACCAGGGCACGGGACAGACCATTCCCATTGGGCCTCACCAATCAAAGTCCAAGTCTCTGTTTCCTTCAAGCCCAGAACACAAGCTGGCCCTCAAACTGGACAGGGGACCTCACAGAAAGGTGCTTCATTCAGTTTCATTTCTGCAGCAAACCTTCTGCTCGCACGTGCGTCCCCAGCCAGTAGACACAGTCACACCAACATCTGCTGTCACTGGGAGCTGCTGAGTCAGCTTTTTGTTGTTGTTCTTTAATTTTTTTTCTTTTTAAAGAGACTTTATTACTTTTTTAAATTTTAGAAAACATTTTATTGTAGCTTGGGTTAAAATTTACATAGCAAATTAGCTCTATATTCAACAATTTGTACACATTTTATTTTTAACAACTTGGTGCAATCCCTTCCCCTAACACATCTCTTCCCACTTCCTTTCCAAGTTCCTCATTTCTAGTTGACTTTGTTACCTTGCCTTGTTTTGCCTTCTGAGCCTTGTTTTTGGACACATGCTGCCCTCTGGTCTCTTCTGATTCTAGCTAAAAGTTTGTTGGTTTTACTGATCTTCTCAAAGAGCCACATTTGGGCCCACTGAGTCCACTGTTTTTATATTTTCATTCGTCCCCCCCTTTTTTAAAAAACTGTGATTTTAACAAAAGTTTACAGAAAAGTTGGCTTTTTAGTCATCATTGTTGCACATTTTCCTCCCTATTCCCCAGTTCATTTTTTTAAAAAAAAAAAAATTCATTGATACATAATTTCTTCCCCTCCCCAGTCCACTTTGCTATGCACCTCTTATTCTGAGCTGTTATCATACAAATAATGCCTAATCATATATTCCTTTTAAACAGTTCTTTCCTTCATCTGTTCCAATGCAGTGTTCATTATTTATCCTCTTTTTTTTAAGTTTCCTCCCAACCCCCATGTCAGTCCTGTTTTTTAACAATGGTGTTATGCAATATTTGTCCTTTTGTGACTGAGATATTTCACTCAGCATTATGTCCTCCAGGGTCACCATGTTGTGTAATATTTTATGAGTTCCTTGTTTTTCGATGTTGTGTAGTATTCCATTGTGTAAATATACCACAGTTTTTCTATCCAGTCATTTGTTGATGGGCACTTGGGTTGCTTCTATCTCTTTGCTATTGTGAACAAAGCCGCAATAAACATGGGTGTGCATATATTTGTTTAGGTGGCAGCTCTGGTTTCTTTAGGGTATATTCCCAATAGTGGAACTGCTGGGTCAAATGGTATTTCTATTTCCAAAAATAGTGCCAAACAGCCTTCCATAGTGGTTGCACCATTTTACATTCCACCAACAGTGAATAAGCATTCCAGTTTCTCCACAACCTCACCAGCATTTGCTGTTTGCTGCTCTGTTGAACTCTGCTATTTTTACTAGGGTGAAATGATATCTTACAGTAGTTTCGTATTACTTTATTTTAAAAAAAATGTTTGTTGGTTTGGATACAATTATCAATATACACTGTGCTTCGTTCATGTACTTTGTGTTTTATGCAAGAATTCATATGCATTATATTTAACATAATTACCATTGCTCTGTGCCCATTATCTCTCATCTGTTCAAGTCCCCATTAAATACATCCCAATCCTTCACCTCCCTTCCATCCGCCAACCTCTGCTGTCGCAGTGATTTTTCAGTTTTGAAACATAGTGACCTCACGTGACAGCAGAGCTGCCCCAGAGGGTTTCCAGGGCTCCCATCTGCAGAAAGGAGACCTGGTGGTGCAGTGGCTGGAACGCCCGGCTGCTGACCACAACGTTGGCGGCACAGACCAGCTGCTCGTCCAGTAGGATCTGCAGCATGGAGACCCCATGGACATCTCCCGTCTGTCCTCTGGGCTTGCTGTGTTTTGGGATAATTTCAGGGCCAGATCAGCCTCTCTCCTGCAGAGTAGTCGGGCGCTTCAGACCACTGACCTTTCTGTTAGCAGATAAGCACTTTAACCACTGTACCCCCAGGGCTCCTTATTCTCAGTTGGGTCCTGGAATTTGCTGAATGAAAGTGAAACATTGCCTAATTGTCACGACACAGGAGTAGTGAGGCTGGTGAGGCTCATGTGTCCAGGAATCTGTGGGGGTCTGGGACCCCGGGAACGGGAGGCCACTTGTGCTACACTCTCAGTATGTCAGGGGTGGGGGAATCCTGGCTCAGAGCTAGCACACCTGCACCCACAAACGCAGCCAGGTGTTTGCTCCCAGGGCAGCGCTGGGCACGCACACCTGTGTACTCGACACCCAGCCTGGGTCCTGCAGCATCTCAGCTCCAGCCCGGGACCCAGGAGAAGCCAGTGCCAAATCGGGCCACTTCTGGTTCCCCAGAATCACAAGAGCCGTGATGTCCCAGCTACACTGACTGCTGATAGGTCAGCAGAGACACAGGCCCGGGCACCTCCTTCCTGGAGACAGGGCACACGTTTCAGGCAGGAATCAGGAAGAGGCTGCCCCTGGAGAAAGCCGTCACACTTGGCCGAGCTGAGGGTCAGCAGAGAGAAGAAGACCCTCAATGAGATGGACTGACACTGGCCGGCACACAGCAGCGCGTGAGGACAGCACAACATCAGCTGTGTTTCCTTCAGTTGTACACGGCCGCCGAGTCTGAATGGACAAAACGGTACCTAACAACAACAACAACAAACCACCACCACCGTTTTCCAAAGGAGACGGCCCAGCTGGCTTCCCAGGCTCAGTCCGGAGGCTCCACGGAAGCCTGCGCACCACGAGTGATGCTGCTGGTACCCGTCGCATTGCTGGGACAGCTCCCAGGGTCACTGCAGCATGAGGGCCACCAAACACAGCATGCTGACCGGTCACGGAGAGGTCCCCTCACCGGCCCCAGGCCCACTGCTGACTGTGATTACAAACGGGTCACCAGGCAGCACGCTGAGCTGCCCACACAGCCCGTCCTGGATGTGCACAGCCACAGGCTCAGGCGTGGCCCCCGGCATCGTCACTCGGCCACAGGCAGAGGGCAGCAGAACGCTGATTGGTGACAACTGCTGTTTGTCTCCCCGTGACTGATCACAGCCAGAGAACCCCACCACCACCACGGTGCAGGAAGCCGCACCCTGGTCTCCACTACAGCTCGGGGGACTGGCACATCTCAGGGCCCTGGCCATCTTTCCTGGGGGTAGGACAGGGGCAAGGGCTTTGCAGGGGCTCTGGCATCTGGGGATAAAGAGCCCTGGTGGAAAAGCACGCAACGTAGCAGCCCACTAAGCACCAGGCCAGCAGTTCAAATCCAATGACTGGATTTTCTCCTGTGAGAAAGATGGGCTGTCTTCCCTCAAAACCTAGCGTGGGGCACTGTGAGTCAGAACTGACTCACTGACCATCTGGCTAAGGAGCCCTCATGGCACCGTGGTTAAAGTATTCAGCTTTGAAAGCGAATCCAGCATTTAAAAAGAGCAGGGGTTCAAAGCCACCAGCCACCTTTGGGAGAAGGATGGGGCAGAAGATTCCTGCAGAGATTCCAGCCTTGGATGCCTCGTCAGCAGTTCTGTCGGGTAGGCTAGGTGGTAGCGAGTCTGGATTGACTTTCTGACTCTGGGTGGGCAGCGTGGCTGCACTGAGGGTCTGTCTGTGATGGTCTCATTTGTGCAGGCCAATTCCCATAATCATAGATGAACTAGGGACACACAGTTGCTATGGTCCTAGACTACTACAAATGCTTTACAAGCTGAAAAATCAAAACACTGGCAATTAGATTGATTCCAACTCACAGGTAACCCATGGGGCACAGCAAGACTGTCCCATAGGATTTTCAAAGCTTCCGATATTTAAAGGGCAAACTGTGTCTTTCTTCTGCAGAGTGGCTGGTGGGTTCAAACCATTGATCTTGTGGTTAGAAGCTGAGTACTTAACCACCATGCCCACAGATCTCATGCTGATGAAACTAGGAAATGCTGTTCTAGATGGAACTCTGTCCCCCAGACAGAAATGCTGCATCCTTGGCCCCTGTGACCGAGACTGTGGCCTCGTTTGGGGTTTTTGAGGATGCCATCCGTAAAATGTCACACTGGAGAAGCTGAGGGTGGGGCACTGCATCAAGAAAGAACCCTAGTTGTCCTGAGCGGATTCTGACTCATGCTGGCCCCATTCAGGAGAGAAGTGCACTCAACACGGTTTTCAGTGGCTGATGATTGGAAGTGGCTCATCAGGCCTTTTAAGGTGGGCTCCTCTGGGTCCAGCTGAGTTGTTGACCCCTTGGGTTGGCAGGAGAGTGTTTAACTGCCTGCAACAGCCCAGGAGTCCACACTGAGGCAGGGTGGGTCCTGACGCTGTGTGAGTGGTGTCCTTACAAGCAGGCGGAGGAAGGGCATCATACGACGTTGCAGCCACACCCAACAACCACTTGGGTCACCACAGACCAGATGAGAAGTAGGAAGAGACCTTCCCTCAGCCTCAGAGGAAGGACAGGGCCACACACTTGGTCTCATACCCCAAACTTCCTTCTCAACTGTGAGATAATACTTGTCTGGTCTTACAGGTTACCTTCCGAACACAAAACCAAACCCTCCAATCTGTTTCTGAGGCTGTAAATATTTAAGGAGGTGACAGCCCAGTTATCTCTGGTAAGGCAGCTCCTGGATTTGAACCACTGACTTTCCAAGTGGTAGTCCAACACATAATCCACTACAACACCCACTCACCCAATCATCCATCATCTACCAATCCTTCTATCCATCCACCTGCTCATTGACCCTTCCATTCACTCATCCATCCCTCCACCCATAAACCCACCCACTGGATCACAGACCCAACCATCCACTCATCCATTTACCAACAGAATCACCTTCCATCGACCCACCTAGCCATTCTCAAAGCATCCACCTAGCCATACTTGCATCCACTTACCCATACTTCCATCCACTCATCCATCTATCATCTATCCATCTATCCATCCATCCATCCATCCATCCATCCATCCATCCATCCATCCACCTAGCCATCCTGCCATCCACCTGCCAAGCCATCCTTCCACCCACCCAACCATCCTTCCATCCATTCACCTAGCCATCTTTCCATCTGCTCATCCATCCATCCATCCATCCATCCATCTAACCATCCTTGCATTCATTCACCTAGCCATCTTTCCATAGACTCAGCATTAACAGAGTGTTTAATGACACACCACACCTATGCCACTTAGCACTTCATCTGGCTTCTCTTGAAGCCCCCTTCTATTTTTGTGTGTGAGCTTGCTTTGCAATGAGAAAGTCACTCTGCCCAAACCCAAGCAGCATGTAAAGTTCCATCTTTTCCCAACTATCGCCTGACTCAAGGCAATGTTCAAAGTAGGTGTTGATCAAACTGGCTTCCTGCACAGTCCCTGGGGAGGGAGAGGTGGAGTGAATATTCTTTACAATGATAAAGTTGCTGGGCCGGCCCTTGTGGACTTCCCTCTGTGCTCCCTGGCTCTGTGGTCAGTATCCACGGAGATACCACCAATTGCTGTGATGCCCACTGCAGCCCACAGGGCTGGCACTGTAAGGTAGCACCTGGGTAAAGCCACTTGTCATCTCAGGACTCACTCAATAGTCTTCCCTGGGGATGTGCAGCCAGAAACTGCCCAACTCGAGGGGCACCACCCTCCTCTCTCCAACAAGAGGACTAGTTATGGAGTGATCCCTCCAGCATCCACTGTGATCAGAAAGTGGTTTCTCGAGAATGCAAGGGCAAGCTAAAGCTCCGGCATCGTGTTTTCTACTCGCAACTGTGACTCTTTGACACCTGTTTCAGGCCAATAGGGACTGATGTACCCAAAGCCTGGAGACAGGTACACATCATCACCAAGTTTTGCAAGAGGAAGATTGGCCCTGGGCTCCATGAGGTCCAAGACTGTGGAATGCAACTACCTGCTTCTAAGGGTTTTAGGCTAAAGCTTGAATCTGGAGAGGTAGTGCGAGCCTTGGAAGTTCCAGAGACTCTCTCAGACTTTGCTAAAATCTGAGAGATGGAACTCCTACTGTGCTGTCAGATCAAGTGGCATCCAGCCCCTCCCCTAGTCCCTGTCCAGGCACTGCAGTCAAGTCCTGTGCTGGTGGAGGGTGCAAACAGGTAGGTCCATGAACTTCACGTTTAACAAAGACCCTGAGAATTTTTCAAAGAACCACCCAGGCAAGGTCTCCCACCCTGTGAAAACGGAAGTAAAGGGTGCCCACAGTTCTCTAAGTGGGGAGAACAATGTTCCTCCATCCTGAGCGGTCAGGACAGAGCGCCTGGCCGCAGGCTTCATGCTGTGCTGTAGTTTTACTATTCTCTTCTTTAGCTCTTAGAAGTCCCTGCTGCACTCCTGCCTCTATGAAAGAGGGAACACTACAGGTGTGACTGCGCTGGCATCCCTGGGAGCACAGATGGTGAAGGATCTGGGTTTCCAACCAAAGTTTAAAACTCCCTTCTATATCCTTCTATCTACCCACCTAGCCATCTACCGGGGTGATGCTTGCTGAAAGGGAGGAGCACTTGAAGCGCTTGCTGCAGGAGACCAAGCCCGACAACAGGTGCCTTGGAAGAAAGGCTTGGTGATCTACTAAGAATCGGCCTCTGCACTGACACTCATATGGCCACCACGAGTCTCTATCAACTCAACAGAAACTGTTTGGGATGATGTTTCCAAGGCTGTTGTGGTAACTGAAACTGTGGATGCAGGGATACCCAGAAGTAATTGTGACACAGATTCTGGATCACCACAACTAAGCAAATATCAAAACAATGAGAGTCACATGGACTTTAGAGTTTCCAATGCACCGAAAATTACATCTCAAATGTTATTGTTGTCATTGTGTCAAATCTAACTCACGTCAGCCCCGTGCATGGGAGAAGAAACCCTGCTAGGCTTGTTCCATCCTCACACTCTCTGCTTAGTTAAGTCCACGATGGCAGTCTGTCCATCTCATGCAGGGCCTTCCTTTATTTGCTGACCCTCACTTTTCCAAGCTTCTTATCTTCTTCTGCTCATTAAGTGTGAAGCAGCATAGAGGGGAAAAGTTTGTGATATTTTGGGAAAGACCAAAACGGGACAGAGAGACACAAAGTGACATACACTGTAGAAAAATGCCACAGACTCCTCTATTCAAGGTTTCTGCCTAATCTTCTCTTTGTGAAAATACACCATCTGTGAACTACAATAAAGCACAGTGCAAGAAAGCAGAGAATATATCAAATCTTCCTATCCATAAACATGGTATATTCTTCCATTTCTCTAGGTCTTTTTATTTCTTGCAGTAATGTTTTATAACTTTCTTTGCATAGGTCTTTTGTGCTCTCGTTAGATTTGTTCCCAAGTATTTAATTTTGTGATTAGCTATTGTAATTGGCATTGTTTTTATTATTTTCTTTTCTATGTTCTCTTGTTACTGAAGAGGAATCCAACTGATTTTTGTATGTTAGTCTTGGGTAAAAGTGGGGAGAGGAGACACACATCAATGAATAAATGAAAATGCTACCATTCTGTAAAATCACAGTTTTTAAAAAATCAATGAAAAAAACTTCAAAAAGAAAGTCAGCCGAGGATACTGGTTCAGGTGGATGACTTAACACAATGTCTAACCCCGCAGAGAACACCGTGGCCAAGGACCACCTTGAGATGGACTCAGACAGCTCTTGCAGCCATGAGCACACTGGAGATTGTGGGCATGGGACAGGATCAGGTGGGCTTTGAGCTGCTGTACACAAGGTCACTATGGGTCAGAACTAGCTTAAAGGCATCTAACACCACCACCAAATACAGCACAAAGAACTAACAGAAACCTTATAGAAACCGCTCAAGAGAATAAAAAGTACAAGAAGATTTGTCAACTGTCATAGCTCACTATAAGGACTTGCCCTCTCTCCTTACCAGTCAAAACTGACTCGTATCTGGCCCTCCATTGGGTTTCTGAGGCTGTAAATTGCACCAGTGGGAGCATTCCTGTCTTCTTCCTGCAGAGATGCTGGTGGACTTGGACCACCAGAGATGCATAGCGTTTGCGTTAGCAATGCAACTCCCTGCAGGCTGTGCTGCCAAGCTCCCTCAGGACTTTACTCATCTATAGAAGCACACAACCCTTTGCAAGATGACACAACCTTGCTTGCTGAAACAGAGGAGGACTTGAAGCACCTCCTGCAGAAGATCAAAGACCACAGCCTTCAATATGGACTACATCTTAACATCAAGGAAACAAAAATTCTCACCACTGGACCAACAGGGCAACCTCATGATGGAGAAAAGAAGGACATTGTCAACAATTTTCTTTTATTTGGATCCACAATCAACACTCACGGTAGCAACAGTCAAAAAAATAAAGATGTGTTGTCACAGTAAACAAATTGATTTTGCTGTGATCCACAATCCACACCCTTGGTCAGGAGACTTATTGCACTGGGAAGGTCTGCAGTCAGGGACCTCTCCAAGTTACTGAGGAGCAATGATGGTAGTTTGAGGTCTCAAGTGAGCTTGATTCAGGCTGGTCTTTCAGTCACTTGCTATGGAAATGAGAGCTGGACAAGGAATAAAGATGACAGAAGAAGAACTGACGTCTTTGAGTTGTGGTGTCGAAGAAGAACACGAAACAGTCCATGGGCTGCCGGAAGAACAAACAGATACATCCTGGGAAAAGAACATCCAAAGTGCTCCTTGGAGGCAAGGATGGTGAAGCTTCATCTCACATACTCTGGGCATGTTGCTAGGAGAGACTATTGCCTGGAAAGAGACATCATGTTGGAAAAAGTAGAGGGGTCAGCAACAGAGGGGTAGACTCTCAAAGAGATGGACTGACTCCATGACAGCAGGAATAGTCTTGAGTATGTCACAGAGCATAAGGACAGCACTAGCTACAAAAGGGTTCATATCTGTTGTTCATAGGATCACCAGGAGTCATACTTGACTCACTGACACTTAACAACAATTACATAGAAGCAAAAACACTAAACAACAACTCTGTGTGTTCTCTTCCACCATGACTCCTAGCGTCTGGCAGACTAGACCAGTGTGGCCTCCAAGCAACTTTTCAAGGCAACAAAGCTGGACAATCCCTTGAGGTAAGGCTCTAGAACCACACAAGACCACGGCTGGCACGTTCTAGTACCCAGATCAGGTCTCAAGGCTGGAGTGCAGACATGGAAAACCAGATCACCACTCTTGAAGGGAGGAGCGCCCCACTTCCCTGCCCACTGTGGCCCCACACTGCAGCCTGGAGAGGACTGTGACAGGACAAGCTCACAGGCACTGAGGTACATCAATGAGCGTTCCTGAAAGGTCCCAGCATTCTGGGACGGGACCTAGGCCTGAGGACTCAGAGCTCACACCCCCAGGACCTCCATGGCACTGTCAGAGAAAGATAATTTCAAAACTGGGCATCAATATTTGCAAGTCACTCCCCAGAGCCAGTGGGATTCAGCGTCATGACTACACACTGATTACAAGGCCAAAGCTGAGCGTAGCAGCTGGTGGGAGATCATGTTTGAGCAGAAAAGCCACCTTCAGTGTTTGCAGAACTTCCAACCCAATCAGCTGGCGAAGTCAACGCTGCATCTGACCAGTCCACCTTCATGGCTGTGTTCTGACTTCTTGTTGGAGACACAGCAACCCTGGCTTGGGGGAGAAACCTCACAGCCCCACAAAGCAGAGAAATGTGTTCCAGTGCTCTGGCCAGGGCTAGCCAGTTCTCCATTCCATGAAATATTCATGGCAGCCACAGGAAAAACGGCGAGAAAGACATCAGAGAGAGGCGTGCAAGTTTAACACACGTGCAAAAAATAGAAACTCCTCATTTCGTGTAGGGCCAAACGCATCCTCCCTCTCCCCGAAGGACGTGCCAATAAAAGATGCAAATGTCTCCTCTGAAATAGCGATGGGTTTGAAGGACACCATTTGCTCCTAACAAGGACATTTCTCCACAACCAACAGAGAGGGAGGGCCTTCCCCCTGAACTTGGACTTCCAGCCTCGTAAACAGTAAGAGAATCAACCTCTGGCGGTGTCTCTGCTGTGTCAGCACTAGAGAACCAAGGCGTGGTCCTGCTGCCCAGGTGAAGCTGAGATAAAGCTGCTTTCTACCTTACCTGCAGTGCAGGTACACCTTGCCTGACGCTTCAGGGCACTCAATCCAGAACATTCTCGGGCACTCCTGTTTAGGCACAGCTTTCCAGCCCACGTGGAGGGAGAGAGAGATGCTGAGACTTTATCCAGAAATGGAAACCAAAAGCAATTTGTCCAGGACAGTAACCAGAGGCAGGCCAGCAGGTGAGGATGTTGTGCACTTGATTAGGACAAGAGGGGGGAGGACGCCTAAGGGACCTGATGTGTCCCCGGCCAGTGTTGCGGGTCACAGGTCCCAGGTACTGACCCCTCGGTTTGCAGGGAGCATGCGTGGGGGTTGGATACCTAACTACGGAAGATTCTGATGTAAGGAGCTGAAAGGCCTCCTTCCTCCTGCCCTCCCTCTGCTCTTCCAGCTTACCCCCTCCTCCTTTTTCCTTCTTCCTTTGTACTCCCATCTCCTCCCTCTCCAGCACCATCTTCACCCCCAACATCTTCTGCACCCCAACATCCTCCTACTGCGTGCCAAGTACTGCACGGACAGCTTAGCACTCAATGTGCCTCATCTTAATTCTCTGCTGTGGTTGTGGACCATTGAGTTGCAACTGACTCACAGGTGACACCTCCAGCAGGTTTGCAGAGGCACTAAGTTGTGTGGGAAGACATGCCCATTTTTTTTTCTTGTGAAACAGGTGGTGGATTCAAACCCCATTCTCTTGGGTTACAAACACAACTGCTGCTGTCACAGAAACACCTTGTGTGGACGGCTTAACAGAGAAATCTCTTCTCCCACAGCTGACGGCATCAGCTCTAGACCGTCTGTCCTGGTTGGTGGTCATTGTTTGGGGCCCCTGGCATCATCACTCCTTCCCTGCGTCCACGAGGTCCTCGGTGTGGGAACCGGTTCTTCCTTGGTGGTCGTCTAGTCTAGTCTCCCTGATCTCTGCTGACTTGCTCTATTTATTTTATATTTCCAAAGAGAGTCACTCAAAGCGCAACCTAATCCTTTAGACTGTGTCCTAACTCGTTAACATAATGGCCTCTAACCTGCCTCTTAACCTCATGGCTGTTATGTGCCTTAGAGTTGAAACAACTCATAGCTGACCCTCCAGCAGGTTTTCAGAGGCTTTAAATTAAAAGGGAGGAGACTGCCCATCTTTCTTACACAGATCAGCTAATAAATTTGAACCATGAGCCTTTGAGCTGGCAATGCAACACCTTACCATTAGGCCACCAGAGCTCTCTTAACATCATAGAAAATTTACAAGACATAGGATCATTTCACCAGATCACAAATGGAGGATAATTACACAAAAGAGAATCATGGCCCAACCAAGCGGACGTATTTCTTGGGAGCACTGTTTAATGAGTGACAGACATTTAATTCACTTATCTTTTAAAAATCTTTCCATTTATAAACGAGGAAATTAGGACCAAAGCTTGGCTCTCTACAGCGTTCTCTAGACTCTGCTTAAGAGAAAACTACACTTGTTTTTCTTCTTTTAAAACAACAACAGGGACGTTTTGGGTTTCCCTGTGATTATTTTAAACTACACACTTAAACCCTAAGGACCAGTTGAATGAGTCTCCTATGGTTCACAAATAGACCTCATGAAGTGGGTGGATGTGAGAACACGCATTTGTCCTCTGTTCTGGGGAACAGAAGTTCATGTTCAGCATGGCTCCAGGGCCTTGCTGGCACCAAGGGCTCTGGGGGAGAAACCTTTCTGTTCTCTTCCAGCTTCGGTGGCCCCATGCCATCTTCATATGCTGTCTTTTGTCTGTCTTTTTTTCTCTTCCCCTAATCTATGATGATACCACTCAGATGGGTTTGGGACCCACCTTATTCCAATAATGCTCTTGTAAACGTCATGGATCACATCTCCAAACACCGGAATTCCAAACAAGGTGACATCCACAAGTACCAGGGCTTAGGCTCAGGGCTTCCAAACACTTCAGCGATCATCACCAGTGTCCCTGGAGATCCCTCCCTACTCTTGCCCTAAACAAGTGTACAGCATTGTCAACTGATGCCCTTTGCCTCCTGTCCTGCAGTTGTCAGCAAGGGTCAAACTCAGGTTGCATAACAACTAAATCCATGTCCAAGGTGTTGTGATCTGAGTTGGAAACAAGCAAGGTGAAGACGGTGGGGACCGGAACAGCTCTGGACGCATGCTGCCCTTCAGGCTCCTCTCAGTAATGGTGCTTTCCAAGAGTCTGGCCTCATACTTTCTCCTGGAAAGTTCCAGGAGCCTGGTGTAGGGGCCGGGCTGCTGGCAGGACTCCAGGGAGCTCTCCTTGAGAGGGGAGGAGTCTGCTCCATCTTTGAGCTGGGCACTCACCATCAGTGAGTTGATTCGGATTCGTAACAGCCCTTCACTGGTTTCCAAGGCTGTGTCTTTACAGGAGACTGACTGACTGACTTTCCCCTGAAGATTGGTTGGTAGATTCGAACTATCAACTTTTGGTTAGCAATTCAACACATCACACACCATTCCACGAGGACTCCATGTTCATTTCTACTCAAGTTAAAACACCATAGCAACAAATGTGATCTGATCATTATATAACAAGTCTATGGTCCTTGTTTTTTGTTGTTGTTGTTATGTGTTGTCGAGTCACCTGCGACTCATAGGGACCCTGTGTACAACATCCCTAAACCCTGCTCTGTCCTGTGCCAATCGCACCGTCTCTGACACTCCCATCCCGATTATCCCAGTCATTGAATCAAACCACCTCACAGAGGGTCTTCTTCTCTTGCGCTGTTCCTCCACCCTCCCAAGCATGATGTCCCTCTCCAAGGACCGGTCCCTCCTTGCAACATGTCCAAAGTATGTCAGACAAAGCTTCAGAATCCTTGCCTCCAAGGAGCAGGCCGGTTTAATCCTCTCCAGGATGAATCTGTTTGTTTTCCTAGGAGTCCATGGTACATTCAATACTCTTCTCCAGCACCACAGCTCAAACACATCAATTCTCCTTCTATCCTCCCTAGTCATTGTCCAACTCTCTGATGGATAACAAGTGATAGCAAAGACCCTTGACTGTATCGGACTCACCTTAGTCTCCAGAGAGACACCATTGCTCTTCAGTACTTTAGAGAGGTCCCTAACCGCAGACTTGCCCATCGCAATACGTCTTTTAATTTCCTGGCTGCTGGCGCCAAGAGTTTTGACTGTGGAGCCAAACAAACTAAAGCTCTTTTTGTCCTTGTTTATGGTGGTAATTACTGAGCCATTTAGAACCAGTACAAAGCCCTCGCTGGACTTCAGCATCTGTGGGGACACAGAGTCAATCCCAAATACCTAACTGTCCTTTGCGAGGTATCAGTAAATGAGAGCATCAGCAGGAAGGTTTAGCTGGTGTAAATGTTAGTGTCTTAACTCCCCTCCGAGAATCTTTTTTCAGAAGCAAACACAAAGCTTTGACATCACCCAGGACATGACCTCCCTCTGTAAGATTCAAAGGTCCCAACCACCATCTGTTTGAAGAAGACCTAGGATTACTCCGAAGAGCCACAGTGACAAGGTCTGGAATAAGCTGGACCTGGAGACCACTCCAAAGAGATGGTGAGGATAGCAATTCCCTGGAAAACTTTCCCCAGAGCAAGGCCCCCTGAGAGGCACCTGTGAGACTATTGTTGTTAGGTGCCTCGGAGTGGCTTTAGGGTCCTCCTGACCATGTGACAGGGAAGGGCTGCCCCATGGCATCTCCAGCCTGTCATCACTAGAGAAGCAGATCATCGAGTCTTTCTCTTGGGGAGCCCCAGATTGGGTTTGAACCAGCAACCTTTCAGATAGCACGGAAGTGTGTAAAGGCAATTCAGCAACCAAAACTGGGAGTGAGAACAGCTTTGAACTTGGTTAGTTTGTGGAAGTGACAGCAGCACCTGCCAGCTTACTGTGTTGTTAGGTGGTGGCGGCGAATTTCAACATGTAGCATCCCTAAAATATTTTTACTTTATTCAGAAACATGAAGGAAATGCGGCATATTAAAGGCCAGAAGCAAAAACCATCCACATCCACACGAAGTGATGTCAAATGATGCAGTTCTGTGACAGACGCTCTACCTTCCGCGTGCAGAGGACGGCGGTTTGATTACCCCCGAGGCTCCCTTGGGGCGGCCACTATCACCGGCTCGGGGAGATTTGTGCTGTTGATGCTGAACAGGTTTCAGCGGAGCATCCAGCCTAGTGCATACCAGGAAGAAAGGCCTGGAACTCTACAAAAACCACTAATGACAGACCCACTTCTGCAACTGAACAAAGGGACAGTGCAGGGCCAGGCAGCGTCTGTGCCTCAGTGCACGGGGTCACCAAGAGTCGCAGGCTCACCTGGCAGCAGCCCACACTAGCAGCATATGAAACAGTGAACAGCGTCACTGTAACTGTTAGTCGGCTTGACAACACCTAACAACAACAAAAACAAAAGCCAGGGGCTGAATGTTTCCACCATGAGATCTGAGACAGTCCCTTCTTAGTCAAGATACCGATGCTAGAACTGCCCTTCACTTTTGCTGAAACACATGCTCAAACACCCCAACCCCCCGCAAAAAACCAACCAACACACGCCCCTTGAAGGATTCCATACCTACTCCCGGCAACCAGTTCCCCAGGGTCCACACCTTTATTCCCTGTGACCAGCCACCATGGGGCCCATGTCCTCACTCCCTGTGACCAGCAGCTGTGGGGCCCATCTCGCCTCATAGTGGTCCATGTGTGTGTGTGTGTGTGTGTGTGTGTGTGTGAGAGAGAGAGAGAGAGAGAGAGCGCGCGTGTGCGCGCGCTGTGCTCCATCAGGTCTCCATGCCCAGACTTCCTGAGGCAGAAGGGAAGGCCTCTCAGACATCTGAAGATGGACTCAAACCTCCAACCTTGCGTTAGCAGTCACACGCACCAGCATAATGGGATGTTACTCAACCACACAGAGAAACGAAGCTCTGATGCACGCTAAGGCATGAATGAACCCCGCAAAACAATACAACAAAATAATCAATACAAAAAGATCTACATGAGAGATTCCGAGTAGACGGACTGGTGATGGTCAGGGTCCGCTAAGAACACACCACTTGTGTTGGCTGACTCTCTGGGATGCTGCAGGACAGAGCAGAACTGTCTCAGAGGGTCTCCAGGTCTGTAACCGAGGAGCAACCTCATCATGTTCCAGTGGAGCGTCCGGTGGATTTGAACCATCGATCTTTTGATTGGCGGTTGAGGGTTTAACCTCTGCACCGTGAAGGCTTGTTGAGATTCTGATTGGGGTGATGAACACATTCAGAAGTAGGCAGTGAGGATGGCAGCACAACGTGACAATTACTAACGTCACTTGTTTGCCAACTTCAAAGGGTCTGAATAGAAGTTTTTGTTACATATATTATACCAGGGAAAAAAAAGAAGAAAGGAATCCGAGAGGAAGATGGTGAGGCCATGCTCGGGACATGGGGGTGGGCAGTGGTCTCCACAGAGTCACCCGGCTGTGCTGTTTGCGGTTCACAGGACTCCTGCCCACCTTCTTTGGAAACGTTAGCTCTGCACTGAGTTGTTGTTGTTATGTGTCACTGAGTTACCTGTGACTCATAATGACCCTATATACAACAGCTCTGAACTCTGATCCTGAGCCAGTCTCACTGACTCCGACACACCAACCCGCATTACTCCAGCTACTGTGTTAGTCCATCTCATCTGGGGTCGTCTTCTGTGCTGTTCCTTGACTGTAACAAGCGCTTCAGGTCCTCCTCAGTTTTGGCAAGTAAGGTTATATTATCTGTATATTATAGGTTGTTGGTGAGTCTTCCTCCAACTCTGATGCCACACTTCTCCTCGTAAAATCTAGCCTCCTGATGATCTACTACTGCATATAGGTTGAAAAAGTACAGAGACAGGATGCAGCCCTGACACACTCCCTTCCTGATTTTGAACTATGCAGTGTTTCCCTGCTCTGTTATGATGACTGCTTGCTGATTCAATTACAGGTTTCACATGAGCACAATCAAGTGTTCTGGGATTCCCATTCTTCTCAATGTTAGCTACAACCCAGTCAAATGCCTTTGCATAGTTAATGAAACACAGATAGACATTCCTCTGGTACTCTTGGCTTTCAGCCAAGATCCATTTGACCTTGGCGATAATGTCACATGCCATGGCCTCTTTTAAACTTTGCTTGTTTTGTCTTCTGAACCCAGCCTGCACATCTGGCAGTTCTCTGCTGATGCACTACTGTTCCAGTAGATTTTGGATAATGTTCAGCAGGATTTTGCTTGCATGGGATATTTTGTTTGATAATTTCTGCACTCTGTCAGGTCACCTTTTTATGGAGATAGGAGTATAAATATGGATCTCTTCTGGTCAGTTGTCCAGACAGTTGTCCTCCACATTTTTTGGCACAACCTGGTGAGCAGGTCCAGGGCAGCATCTGTTTGTTTAAATATATCAATTGATATTTTGTCAATTCCCAAGGCCTTGTTTTTTGCCAATTCCTTTATAGCAGCTTGAACTTTCTCCTTCATCACCATCGCCTCTTGATCATATGTTGTTGCATGAAATTCTTCTGTATCAGCCAATTCTTTTTGGTACAGTGACTCGGTATACTGTTTCCATCTTCTCTTAAAGCTTCCTGGATCATTCCATATTCTGCCCAAAGCAACTTTAAGGAGTGAAACTTGAGGCTTGAATGTGGGCTTTAGTTCCTTTCAGCTTAAGAAATACTGAGTGAGTTCAGTCTTTTGATTTCCCAACTCCACTTCTTTGTACATTTCATAATCGTTTGCTTTGACTTCCCGAGCTGTCCTTTGAAATCTGTTCATATCCTTGACTTCCTGATTCCTTCCCTTTGCTTTGCTGAAATGAGTACCTGGCCCTAATGACCCAGGTAATGCCTACCACACCTCGCCAAGGAGAACACCTGGCACTGGGACAATACCATTAGCACGACAGGAATGATTGTTGTTATTGTTATGTGCCGTTGAGTCGTTTGCGACTCATAGCGACCCTATGTACAACAGCCCTAAACCCTACTCTATCCTGTGCCAATTGCACTGCCTCTGACACACCCATCCCGATTACCCCAGTCACTGAATCAATCCATCTCATAGAGGGCCTTCCCCTCTTGCGCTGTCCCTCCACCCTACCAAGCATGATGTCCCTCTCCAAGGACCTGCCTCTCCTTACAACATGTCCAAAGTATGTCAGACGAAGCCCCAGAATCCTTGCCTCCAAGAAGTAGCTTGGTTTAACTCTCTCCAGGATGAATCTGTTTGTTTTCTTGGCAGTCCATGGTATTCTCAATACTCTTCTCCAGCACCACAGCTCAAATGCATCAATTCTCCTTCTGTCCTGCCTAGTCATTGGCCAACTCTCTGATGCATAACAAGTGATTGCAAAGACCATGGCCTGTATCAGATGCACCTTAGTCTCCAGAGAAACACCGTTGCTCTTGAGTACTTTAGAGAGGTCCCTAACCACAGACTTTCCCATCGCAATACGTTTTTTTATTTCCTGGCTGCTGGTGCCAAGTGTTGACCATGGAGCCGAGCAAACTGAAGCTGTGAACAATCTCAATCTCTTCACCATCCATCCTGATGCTGCCAATTGGTCCAGTGGTGAGAATCTTTGTCTTCTTGACATTGAGCCTCAGTCCATACTTATTGTTTTTAAATTAATCCACTTTCTGATTTAGCGCATATACATCGCCACATCAAACAGAAGAAGTGTAGCAAAAAGAAGATCTATGGTTCAGGGTTTCTGAAACTCTCCAAGCAGGAAGCAGAGCCTCACTCCACAGACCCAGACTGCACGTCCTCCATGAGGTTAAGATCAGGACCATGGACAAGGCTCGGTCCCCAGCTCAGGCATGCATTTCCTGACCCAGGGTGCACATCCTCCGTGAGGTGAGGTTCAGGACCATGGACAAGGCTTGGTCCCCGGCTCAGGCATGCATTCCCTGAAAGGGTGCCTCAGGGAAGCCTGCAGTGCAATCAGATTGCCACTGGCACTCAGATGCCTTTTCAGGCTTGTCAGCCTCACTAGGAGAATGATCATGGCCAGGTATGGAAAGTCCTGTCCTCACCAAGCCTTCAGAGTGACCCTTATTCCCAGAGTCTCTATGGAAGCATGGAGCAAAGCTGAAGATCTGGAGCTTTCTCAGAAAAGCTCCCAACACCCAGCTAGCGAGGACGCAGACGGGAGTTGCCCAGTATTTCAGTATGTGAACTCAGTTGTTAAGAAGCCTCAAGCACCTTCTGGATATGCAACACCCTTGAGTCACTATAAACTGTACGAGGTTTCTGGCTCCTTCACTTGGAGGGTGAGTTCTGTGGGTTTGCAGGCAGTTCTCTGCCACTGGCTCGCAACTACACCACAGATGCCTCCTATGTGCAGCTTACAGACAAGACGAGTGTCTTAAGTGTGGATTTCATAGATCAACATCAGCAGGGCTTCTTTGGAACACAGAGCTGGGTCCCTTCGAGGCGGTTTACCGCCCCCGGGAACCACATCCTCAGCATGCAAGTCTGCAGCATTTCCAGAATTCGCCAGCACATGTTAGCAGATCGCACGCACAGCCCCAGAAAAACCCAAGCAACTGCATGTGGGGCTTCACACTCCATTTCTCTCAGTCATGATTCACGGTGCCATCTGCGGGCGGAGGACTGGAGACAATGAGCTGAGGGAGCTGCAGGCATTTGTCCAACAGCGTTCCAGCATGGGACTCCCAAGCCAGGCAGATGGGCAGGGGCACACCAGGAGGCACTCCCCTCCTGTGGCTCAAAGGGATCCCAGCACTGTGGTTACCATGCTCTTTCATTATGTGCACTGTTAACCCAAAGGCAGGAGGTTTGAATCCCCCAGCTGCTCTTCAGAAGAAAGGCAATATCCTCCCAAGAGATTTACCGCCACTGAGAACTCACCGGAGGGGAGCTGTGAGTTAGTTCCGACAGAACAGCACACCACAGGTCAGAGGAGACCGTGAGGGTGGCACAGCACAGGGTGAGGTTCTGATCTGCTGCTCATGGGTCGCTATGATGTCTAACAGCCACAGAACAGAGCATGTCACGTGTGCTGCCAGGTGCCCGAGTGGTGGTAATCATGTTTGCTCAGGTCCTGAGGACACTCACTGGGGTACAGAGGTGACAATCGGGGAAAATGGAAGAGAACCCCGGTTTCTTAAGATGTCAAGGGCTGAATGACTGGCCTGTCATTGCTGGGGGCCTTCAGCTCAGCTTCAACTTGTTTAACCTACTGCATGACGAGACCTGCCCAGGTCTGCTCCTCCTGATGTGAGCAAGCCCAGTGCTGTAGCCACTTCTCGAACCCGCTACTTAACATCTCTCTCCAGAAACTGACCCTTTCTGATAACCTGACCAAGGGACTCAAGACCAAGTCTTACCATCCCAACTTCTAAGCCCAATTCTGGCTGAACTTTGTCCAGGATGGCTCTCCTGCTTCTTCAGACAGTTCGTGGCATATTTCATCTCCTTCATCAACACCACAGTTCAAAGACACTGACTTCTCTTTACTCCTCTTTATTCATTACCCACCTTCACCTGCTTATGAAGCAATGGAAAACACTATGGCTTGGGTCAGGCAGAGTCTGCTTTTAAAAATAGTACCCTTGCTCTTTGGCATTTTAAAGAGGTCTCTGTCAGACGATCTGTCCAATGCCATGTGTCTTCTGATTTCTTGATTACAATCTCTATGAGTATTTGTTATCTAAGTAAAATGAAATCATTGACAATGTTAATCTCCTCTCCATTTATGTTTGTGCATCCAATTCTGAGAATGTTTCCTGGATGTTGAGATATAATCCACACCTGATACCAGTGACAATGGCAATCGTATCATCGTCTGCCTCCTCCTGCAATGAACAAGGAGGGGCATTGTTTCCGAGTTTCATCAGTAAGTACTTCAAGTCTTATTCACTTTCTGCAAGCAAGGTTGTGTCACCTGCATAATACAGGTTGTTAATAAGCCTTACTCTCATCCTGATGCCACATTTTTCTTCACATAATTTTCTCAAATTATTTTCTCAGCATAGAGACTGAACAGGTATAGTGAAATGCCACAGCCCTGACACACACCTTTCCTCATTTTAAACCCTGCTACTAGCTCTTGTTCTGTTGGTCTGTGTACAGCTTTTGCATGTACAATTAAATGTTCTGGAATTCTCATTCTTCATAACATTATTCATAATTTATTATGATCCACACAGTCAAATGCCTTTACATATTCAATGAAAAGCAAGTAAACATCCCTCTGGCAAACAACCTTGTGATACAGCTATTACACTCCTAGGTGGACACGCCCACAGATGTAAAGCTGAGATTCAAATTCACACTTGTACATCCACAGTCGCTGCGGTTCTATTCCCAACAGCCAAAAGGGGAAACCAGTCCAAGTGTCCATCAGCAGATGAATGGCTAACACATTACAGCCCATCTGTCCAAAGAGCTAGGACTCAGTCACTGAGAGAATAGTACACGCAACAAGAGATAAACCATGAAAACATGATGCTGATGAGAGACACGTGCAGAGCACACACTGTGTGATCCTACTCACATGGACGACCTTGGACATGAACATACCATCGTCTGCCAAGAGAACAAACAGGTCTGTCCTGGAGAGAGTGAAACCAGGATGCTCCTTGGAGGAAAGGATTTCCAAACTCTGTCTCACACATGTTGCCAGGAGGGCCTAGTCTTTGCCAGGAGGACACAGTGCTTGGGAGGTCAGCACAAGACAGGAAAACCCTGGATGAGATGGATTGATACAGTGACTGCGGCAATGTGGTCAGATGTGTTGGAGATGGTCATGCTGGCTCAGAATAGAGCAAGGTTCTGAGGCACTGCTCTGGAACCACTGCTTAGAGGGTCATTGTAGACTTGACAACATATAACAGCAAAGACAGGAAAATGCACGGATATCAGAGTCATTAGGTGAGGACTCAGGTGGTGAGGAGGCAGAGGAGAAGAGTTCTCTTCATGGGCACAGGACTTCTCTTTGGGTGCTGGTAAAGCTCTATAAACAAATCGTAGTGGTCACTACACAACACTATACATGTGGTTAATGCCACTGGGCTCCACAAATGATGACAGTGAAAATGACAAACTCATTGTTGTCTGCCTTCCCACAATGAAGGGGAGGAGGAAGAGACCATATGCATCAGGCACTCATTCCTCAGAGGCCCCTAGGATGGGATGGGATGGCATGGATGGATGGGATGGGAGGGAGGGAGGGAGAGAGGGATGGGATGGGATGGGATGGGATGGGATG
>NW_006399876.1:3985672-4021215 GCF_000299155.1 Elephantulus edwardii | reverse complement strand
GGGAGGGAGGGAGGGATGGGTTGTGATGGGATGGGATGGGATGGATGGATGGATGGATGGATGATGGATGGATGGGGTGGGATAGGACAGGTGGATGGAATGGGATGGATGGGTGGATGGATGGATGGATGGATGGATGGATGGATGGATGGGATGGGATTGGATGGATGGATGGGGTAGGGTGGGATGGATGGACGGATGGATGGATGAATGGATGGATGGATGGATGGGATATAATGGGATGGGCTTGGATGGATGAATGGGATGGGACAGGTGGATGGAATGGGATGGGATGGATGGGGTGGGATGGGATGGATGGATGGATGGGATATAATGGGATGGATGGAATGGGATGGGATAGATGGGGTGGGATGGGATAGATGGATGGATGGGCTGGAATATGATGGGATAGGGTGGATGAATGGGGTGGATGGATAGAAGGATGGATGGATGGGATGAAGGAAGAACAGGAATCATGAGACACGGGACCACCTAGAGACTAGACATAGAGACGCCATCAGTCAACGATGCAATCGGGGCAGGAGGCGTGCTCAGCTCATGGTCATCACACACAGGCCCTGCCTGATGTGTTCTTGTTAAAAACCCAGGGCTGTTTTCTTGTGTTCTCTCTTGCTGGCAAGCGCATACCTGGCCCTGAAGGTATGCATATGCATGTCAGAGTTCCCCTACTCTGACCACCTCATGCCCATCAGTATGGCCCTATCCTCTGGGAGTGGGGCGCAGTTAGGGAGCTCTGCACAAGGGCTGGAAGGAATGTGGACACTCTCCCACGGCAGTCTGCTGTAAACCAGCTGGCGTGTCCTCCTGTGAACCCCACAGGCTGAATGGCTTTCTCAGCTGCTGGCCACGGCTTCCTCATGGGGAAGACCAAGACTGCGATGTCCCCACCCAGTGTGTGTCCTGGGAAAGGCTGGGGGAGTGGAAATAGCTCTTTTGGTTGTCACCAGAATAGCGCATCCCCTCAGTATGGTACCAAGTGGACGGATGTAGGAGGAATCCTTGGCACTTCTGGAATGTACCACTGGTAGATGCTGGAGGAGCTTGGTCCTGGTAACAGCCACACACAATCACACCTTCTTCTTATAGTCCCCACCCAATGCACACGCACTCACACTTTCTGCCCACACCCCCCCCACACACAGACTCACTCACATACTGGCACCTCCTGCCCATGTGCCCCCCACACCCACACATTCTCACACCCTCGTACAGTCATATCTCCTGTGCCCCTCAGCACACACTCAGACACACTCACTCGTGCCTCCTGTTCATGCCTCCCCAGCACAGACACCCACACTTAGAGACACACTCACATATTCACACATTCTTAGGCACACTCTCACACCTGCCACCATCTGTCCTGCACACACACCTGTCTCATCCATACCTCCCCCCACACTCATTCTCATTCATTCTCCCCGCACACTTCTCAACAGTACGCTCACAGGCCCACTCATGCACACTTCCTGCTCATGACCCCTCACACACACACTCACGCACACACTCCTGCGTGCCCTTCCCCAAGACTCGCTCTCCTGTGTTGGCACAGCGAGCCTCAGAAATCCTTTCCAGATTCCCAGCTGAGCATGATTCCCAGGAACGAGAATGGTGACAGAATTATCCACCTGTGCCATCTAAAGACATGCCGTCCCCCGGCCCTGTCAGCTGGCACCATGAAGCTTCCCCCTGCTGTCTGCAGAGATATTTTTTCAACACACTGCAACTGCCACATCAGCTCCTTAAAGTCTACAGAGGGGCACGCTGGGACCCGAGGACTGGGAGGGGGCGAGGACCAGCTGGAGCCCGGGAGGAGAGAGCCGCTGCAGGCTGTGGCTGGGCGCTGACCCTTCCACATCCTGGTCCCCACGAAGCAAGCACATTGGTGCTAAGACTGTGAGTTCCAGAGTTCAAACACAAGGTGTGAACCTCCAAGAGGCAGGAAGGACACGGGGACACGATTGTCAACCCACGACCCTGGACACTTTGTTACTTTTCTTGTTACATTGTATTGTGTAATATATGCATTACAGAACATGTACCACCCCAGACATTGTCACATTTCCCTCCAATGACACTGACAACATTCTTTACTGTGCAGCCACTCTCCCTGTCCTTTTCTAAACCGTCCACCCACCTCTACCACAACCCCATGCCCTGTCTGCTGAGGGTACAGGCCAGTGAGCCCAGCCCAACAGTGACTCTGTGATGGGGTGGAACCACCCAAGGGGCCATCTTGGCTGCGGTCTTTGCTGGAGCACTTCACCACAATCTTTCTCCCTCGGAGTCCTTCAGCAGACTTGAACCTTCAACATTTTGGCCAGCAGCTAAGTGCTTAGCCATTGCACCACCAGGGTTCCGTCTAAATCCCTAAATACACTTATCAAAGATGATAAAGGGCAGTCAGACAGGCCAGGACCTCAGCGTGTGGAGCAGTGACACTGCCTGGAGACAGGCGGTCAGCTCTCCCAGCCCCCCACGCCAGCTCGGAGACCCTCTGCTACAGTGGCCTCTAGGAGTAAAAAAGCCACCAGGTGGTCCTCTTACTTGCCACGTCTGAAGTGGTTTTGCTCTGAGAACCCCAAGTGGTGCACGGGTGTCAGCTAATCGGCCATGACCAGTATTGACCCAACCAGGAGGATGTCATTTCCAAACGTAGCTTCTCCAACGGCTGACAAGTCAATGACAGCCAGGGCAGGGGCTCCTGCATCAGCTCAAGGACCATGTCACCCAGCATCCCTGGTGCACAGCATCCCTGGTGCACACAGCATCCCTGATGCACACAGCACCCCTGATGCACACAGTGCACACAGCATCCCTGATGCACACAGCATCCCTGGTGCACAGCCACGCCTCTCTGCCAGTGAGCGGTGGCTGTGCCAAGGTCAGCACACACTCTGCTTTCACCGGCCCTGCCAGGGACAACCCTGGAGATCTGCTTTCTGCTGAGAAACTGGGGGCAGGAAAAGAGTCAACGTGGATATTTTTTAAAGTATTCATCAAAAGCGACCGATCAACGCTTCACAGCTGGCAGACTCAAAGCACTGCAGGGAATAGAGCGCCACAGCCAGGAAGCTCCCTGGGGCCAGAGGAGGGTTCAGGGACAGGCTTGATGGGCTCGCTGTGTGGCTCTGGCTGGTTTACTGAACTTCTCTGAGCCTCAGTCCCCTCATCTACAAGTGAGGTGCTAACCCACCAGCAAGAGTAGATTAAGATGCCTGGTGGGGGAGCGAGTCGCGTGCTGGGCTGCTAACTCATTTGTTGCAGTTCAATCCACCAACCAACCGCTCTGTAGGAAAAGATGGGCTATCTCCTCCCATAAACCTGTGCAGCCTCAGAAACTCGACGGAGGGTCTGCTGAATCACACTTAACTGGCTGTGTGTTTAAAATCTCATTAAGGAGAGTTCAAGCATGAGAAGGACAGGCAGCCTCCCCCCTCACCCCCACTTGCCACACACAGACAATAAAGGGCTGCTGTCAGGTCGATGTTTGCTCACACACGCAGTAGGATGGCTCTGCAGGGTTTTCAAGGGGAGCAGTGGTGGCTCTGGGGGAGAATTCTTACTCTCCATGCAGGAGACCAGAGTTCCATTCCCACCTGATGCACCTCACACATGGCCACCACTTACGTAGTGGGCTGGAGACTGTGGGGATAGCCACGGGGCAGATTCGTCTCCTGGAGGGGCTTCCTCTTCCCCCTTCCTCCCAGAACCTTTTACTTCACCAAGGATGAGGTTCTTCTCCAGGGACTAGTCCCTCAAGATAACTTGTCCGAAGAGCATGAGACAAAGTCTCGCCACCCTGGGCTTCTAAGGAGCAACCTACTCAGTAGTTCTTCCAAGACAGATTTGTCAGTGACCATTGGGTCATGTCCAACGGGCTCAGAAAATGCCATTTCTAGGAGACAAAAAGGACAAACACTGATGTAAAAAATAAGATATGAGAAAAGGGGGCTGCAGAGTGGGAAGCCAGAACACGGGACTCAGAAGAACCTGACCATGGTTTACAAGCACGTGAAAGCATCAGATAGGAACTGGATATTACTTGCTATGCATCAGAGAGCTGGACAATGACTAAGGATGACAGAAAAGAATTGATATGTCTTTGAATTATGGTGCTGGAGAAGAGTATTGAACATACCACAGACCAGAGGGTGAAACCAAGTTTCTTCTTGAAGGCTAGGATTTTGAAGCTCTGTCTCATATACTTTGGGCACACGGCCTGGAGGGACTGGTCCTTGGAGAAGGACATCATGTGTGGAAGAGTGGATGGACAGTGCAGGAGAGGAAGACCCCAGACACAATGGATTGACACAGTAACTGGGTAAGGGGGGGGGTAGGTGTATCAGAGTCAGTGAGACTGGCTCAGGATACACAGGGTCGCTATGAGTAGTAGCAGGTGACTCAGCAGCACATAACAACAGGGTAGAGATGAGGGAGTCTGTGTACAACACACACACACACACACACAAACACACACCCCGCCACAACAGCCAGGACACCTGATTGGGGCAATTCTACTCCTCCAGCGTCACCAAGAATTGGAATAAACTGAAAAGTGAGTGGTGGTGGCCAAGAAAGAAAGAAGATCATGTTGTTGTTGTTAGTGCCCTTGGGTTGACTCCTGGTCACACTGACCCTTTGAATGACAGATCAATGCCCTGCCCGTCCCTGTATTATCTTCTGATACAGTCTCTGCTGTACTTCTGCCCAATGCTGCAGCCACTCTGCTAGGTCATCTCTGTGAGGGTCTTCTCTCTCTGTCTCTACTTTTCCAAGCATGATATCCTTTTCCAAGGACTGACTCCTTCTGCCAGGCTGCCTAAAGTACATGAGACGAAGTCTTACCATGACTGCCTGCAAAGAGCACCCCTGTCCACATGTCTTCTAAGACAGACTTGTCCACTCGTTTGGCAGTCCAGGGTATATTCAATACTATTTGCCTGCATCACAATTCTCAGGCATCAATTCTTCTTTGGTCTTCCTTATTCACCGTCCAACTTTCACATACATTTGACACAACCAAAACCACTAAGATCAGGCACACCTGAGTCTCTAAACTGACATCCTTGCTCTTTAGCACTTTAGTTTGGCAGCATTTGTTCAATGCAATGCATCCTTTGATTTCTTCACTGCTGCCACCATAAGTGTTGACGGACAATGAAGTCCTTGATCACATCAATCCTTTCTCTGTTTACCATAATGTTGCCTGCTGTTCTAGTGGTGAGGGTTTTGCTTTCTCCATGTGGGGCTGTCATCCACACTGAAGGCTGTTGTCTTTGAGCTCCATACGCAAGTGCTTCAAGCCCTCTTCCTTTTCAGTAAGTAAGGTTGTATCATCTGCATAGAATAGGTTGTTGATGAGTCTCCCTCCAATCCTGATGTCACATTCTTCATATACTTCAGCCTCTTGGATTCTTTGTTCAACATACAGATTGAGCAGGTATATTCAATAGGATTGAACAGGTAAAAGGATAGGACCTCAGTTCACATTTCCCTCCTAATTTTAAGCCATATAGCACCTCCTTGTTCCATTCAAAGGGCTATTTCTTGGTCCATGTACACATTCTTCAAAACCACAATGAAGTATTCTGGGATTCCCACTCTTGTCACCATTAGCCGTGATGTGTCATGATCCATGCAGTTGAAGGCCTTTGCACGGCTAGTAAAACAGAAGAAAACATTTTTATGGTATTCTCTACTTTGAGCCACAATCCATTTGACTCAGCTATGACACAAAATGAAAGACACAGTATCTTCTTTGTACCATATCTCTTTTGCTATTTCAGTAACTGTTTTCCTTTTAGAATTACAAGGAGACCGAAGCAACAAACCCCCGAATTCCACAGATTCTGAGGAGGGAGAAATGTGAATGAGGGCTGGCATTCCAAAGTTAAGTTCTCTGATCATCTGTACATTCCAAAGCCTGGCAAATGGAACATTATTTCAGGCAGAAAATGCCGAATCCTTGAATTGAAAAGCGAACGGAAAACGAATGTGCCAAGAACAAAGAACCCTGAAAAGCGTGGGCGGTGAATTGCTCAGTGTGTCACCAACTTCAGGAGACAAAGAAGCAGCAGCTGACTCGATCGTATAAACACAAACACAATACAATAACATCTTCTGTGCTTAACAAACTGTAAGCAAAGTTAAAGTGGGAAGGTGCACTGTAAAGGTATCTGCACTGTATGCTGGGACAAACAAATCTGTCCTGGAAGAAGTAACACTGCTGAGAGGGTGGAGGGGACTCGGTCTCACGGACTTTGGGGATGTCATCTGCAAGGACCAGTTCCTGGGAGAAGGACACCATGCTTGGAAAGGCAGAAGGTCAGTGATGGAGAGGAAGTCACTCTGTGAGACAGGCTGAGACAGGACTGTGACAATGGGCCAGCGCAGCAGCCGGGGTGAGAATGGCCAGGGACTGGCAGGATTTTGTCCTGTTTCACACAGTTTAGCTAGGAGTTAGAACTGATTCAACAGCCCCCAACAACAACAGCACACAGCTGAGAGAAATGAAAATGTGTCTGTCCTGAAGAGAGTGAAACCAGGCTGTTCCTCGGAGACAAGTATTCCGAAGCTCCATCTCATACTATGGGCATGTTGTAAGGAGGGACCAGTCCTCGGAGAAGGGCGTCATGCTTGGAAGGGTGGAGGCACAGTGCAGGAGGGGAAGACCCTGGATGAGATGGACTCAGTGACTGGGGTAATGGGGATTAAGTGTATCAGAGAAAGTAAGGCTGGCTCAGGACAGCATGGTTCAGAGCTGTTGTACACAGGGTCACTGAGTCACAAGTGAATCGACAGCCATACAACAATAAGAAGAAGGCCATATGGAAACGTGCTACCAACCTGAACTCCACACCTCTCTGCAGTTCAAGCACACCACCTGAAAGAAAAATGGGCACTTTCTCCCCATGTAGTTACAGCCTCATAAGTCCAGGGGAGCATCAGCTGGGAGTCAGTTATAACTCGACAGCAATGAGAACGCAAACACACTACGTTGTTGGGAATCTTCAAGGAAGAGACCCAAACACCAACCTTAAAACAGGCAAAACCCAACAGGCAAGGTGTCTACCAGGAACCAGGGACAGAGACATTCATGGAAAGCCGGGGAATCAAAGAGTGTGGAGGGGGCATGAGCGAAGGCGGAGACGCTGGCGTTCCAGGTAGTCACGTGCGGGGCGTGTGGCAGGTGAGCACAGGGCTCTGTCCACGCGCACTGGGGCGGGGGTTTCCTTCCGTGGACGCTCGCCTCACTCTCTCCCTCTGCATCCCCCAGGTAGACCAGCACCAGCAAGCTCCTTCCGAAGCCGGACACTCTCCCGTGTGTTTGAGAAAGCCAAGCTGGAACAGCAGATCTGCTTCACTAGAGTCTTTATGGAAAATTTACCTCAACAGAACCCCGTCAGGCTGACTTTGTGCTAAGAAACACCATGTATTTTATAGAGACGCCTTCTGTCCAAAGGCCCTTCTGATGCTTTAAAGTGTAGGTGTCAGGGCGCATCTGGAATCTTTCTGTCAGCTGCTTAATCAGGAAACTGCATGCTAATATGTGTTCTTTTCTTGCTCCCCTGTAGTAGCTGTTAAGGACCCTGGTGGAATGGTGGTGAAGTTGGCTACTGACCAAAAGGTTACAAGTTCAAATCCATCAGCTGCTCCAAGGAAGAAAGATAGAGCCATCAGCTTCTGTAAAGACACACAGCCTTGCAAACCCGCGGGGGCAGATCGGTCCTGTCTATAGGGACACTCGGAGCTAGAACTGACCTGAGGCCGGTGTGTTTTAACATGCCGGTGGCATAGTGTATTCATTACGTGTGGTTTGACTCCAGGAGTAGCCCCACAGTTATTCCTGTAAAGATTCAGCCCGTGGAAACCTGAAGGAAGGTTGACATGAGTCGGAATCCGGCTGGCTTCCGTCCCAGCCCAAGCTGACCTAGCACTGTCACAAAGCCCAAGCCTCACAAAGTATCCAATCATTACCAACTAGAATCATTACAAAGTATCACTGAAAAGTCAGACACCTGCAAAGAGATACAGAAAATACAGAGAAGCAACTGATTCCCGTCTGCTGAGGTTTTTATAGAAAAGCAAACCCACCGATAAAATGATCAGGGAGTCTGTCCACTCCGAACGCCCAAGGGATGCTGACTGACGGCTGGCTACATGGATGTGAGCGTGAGAGATGCTGGCTCGCTCCCTCTGCCCTGTGATGTGCACACAGCTTCTCAGCATCCAGCCACATCGCTTTGGCTTCAGTCGTGTCCCCCAAATAAATGCTCAAGCCCTAACTTCTGCCCCTGGGACCACTCCCCAGTTTGGGAATGGAGGTGCACTTCCTTTATGCTAATGAAGCCTCACTGGGACAGGACCCCTGCCGCTCCGTTTGCTGTGGATTCAGTTCTGGCTTGAGGTGGCCCACACACGTCACTGTAGATCTGTGCTCCAACAGCTGACTAGTAAGACACAGACTGACAAGCCTTTCCTAGCCACCTCCGGAAGGACTCAAACTGCCAACCTTCTGCTTAGCAGTTAGAGTGCATCAACTCTTTCCACCCCCTGGGGGCTCCTAGGACCAGCTGCCGCTTGACTGATTCATGTGTGGGCTGGGTCCAAATTCTAAACACTTCTGAAAGGCAGATTCTCCCCAGAGCAGAAAAGACACAGAGACCCAGGCTGGAGGGGAGGGCACGCCATGTGATGGTGGAAACCCCTATGAGCCCCAAACACCAACGACACCCTTCTCTGCAGCCACCAGAAGCAGAGGGCGACAAGGAAACACTTTCCTGCAGTACTGATGTCCTGAATGCAGACGTCCAGCCTCCCAAACCTCAAGACAACAGATTCCCGCCCTTTAAAGCCATCGCGCTGTGACAATTTTCACAGTGGCCCTGAAAATCGCATGGAAGGAGGTTTCCCACATTTCTGGCTCATCTCATCGCAGAAGAAGATGAAACCAATCCGGGCCCCCCACCATTCCTCACTTCTCTCTCCTCTCCTGGTCAGCTGCTCCTCTGCTTAAAAGATAGTCAGAAGCTAGTCCGTCTGTCTGTGAGGATCTCCTCTGGCTGTTTGGAGGGCACACAATGGCAGCCACGCATGTATCATATGCTCTTCTTGCATCTCAGTATGTTAGCTTTTTTGTTTCTTTTTTTAAAAAAAGGGCCCTTAGTGAGAAACAGGCTCTGAAGGAACACATGGAGACAAAAGATTCTTTGTATCTATTTTTTAAACAATAATACTTCCTCTAGTGTTAAAATAAATAAGAATCCCTAAGCACTGACTCTAAATTCCTTCTAAATATTCATGAAGATTTTAAGCTCCATGGCCAGAAAATACTTCACAACTAGATATTCCACGTGAGCCGTCCCCCTCTCTAGGTGCCAGGGTTGATTCACCACCCGGTAAGGCTGACTCAGGAGCTGCCCAAAGTGAGGAGGGTGATCTGTTCTGTGTCGATGGAGGCTTAGGGGGACTGACAGGGGCCTAGGAGGGGAGGGCACAGTGTCAATGCGAGGGAAAGGATCCAGGAGAAGTGATGAGTTCCCATCTCTGCCGGGGTTCAAGAAAGAAAAGATGTGTCCCTGAGGATGTGGGGTTGACATCACATGTGACCAGGGTTCCGGTACTCTTTTAGGCTACCTGTAAGGCCATGGACCTGGTGGAAGACACACAGGTGACAGGGGATTGCAGTGTCATTGATCTGAAACCCAGATTGAATATAAAGTGCTGTCTCAACAGTGGGGGAAAGCAGATGGTCAGGGAGAGCCTGACCACAGGTGCCCCTGGCTCTCTGCTCCGTGGGTAAGTCTTCTCGTCACAGGGCGCAGGCATAGGGTCTGTTTATCCCTGAGTAGTGGGTTTTAGCTTCCGTCCAGCCTGCAGTTAGTCAAAGCCCACACAAGCTCCCACGCGAGCCAGGGGCACCCTGCCCTTTCGTTACTACAAACCCTGTGGGTTCAGTCTGCTCTGGGACACAGTCCATCCTGCTGTGGCCCTGCATGGCAGGGTGTCCTCCTTCTCAGACTGTGAGAGCAAGTGACCGGCACACCGCTGTCCTCTGCTGTCACCGTCCACCTGGACCACAACGGAACCCAGTCCGCTCCAGTGCTGGAAGCACAGCATCCTAGGATGGAAAAAGTCAAAACCTACAGAGGCTGTGGCAGTGGACCTGAGCGGACCGTTGTCCATGGCCATGACCACGAGGGTGGAGCAGGGTTTGGGTGTGCCTGCAGGAGTAATCACAGACGATTCATAGGCAGCTCACAGCAGAGGAAATCACACACAGCCTGCGGACATCGCACTAAGCTCTGTGAGAACACAGCCCCTCCCACCGGGCCCTAACATGCAGGCTGGCTGCGAGCTGCAAGGCTGTTAGTTCAAACTCACCCTGCTGATCTGCAGGAGAAAGAGCTAATAATCTGTTCCCTTAAAGACAGTGTCTCAGGAGTCCCCCCTGCCCCACCCACCCCCCGCCAGGCAGCTCGGCTTGGCCACTTGGGGTCGCTGTGAGTGGAACTGTCCTGAGAGCAGAGAATGATACTCAACTCTTCTACACGGATGCACAGACTCAGACATCTGTGCTGGTATTATTTCCCAAGATGAAAATGATCTGCAGAGTATTTCTTTTAAAAAAGAATGAAAAACATCATCCATTTTCAAGCCTAAAGACACCCTGGCAATTTTAAGATTAGCATAACAAACAATTTCTTAAAACTGTGAGTCTCGGGCTGCAGTATTCATTACCCATTTTCCCCAGCTCGCTCTCCCCATCTGAGCGTTCTGGTAATCGCTGTGGCACCACAGATTCTCAAATCCTATTGCACCGGGTGGAAATATCCTATTCAAGCGGGAAGAGGGGTGTGTTGGAAGGAGAAGCAGCACTCTGCAAACACCTGGCTCTGGACAAAAGCACTGTTTCTGATGCAGCAATGGGAAGTCACCGTTTGGAAATCTTAGCTACTGGAAAGAAGTTTTCTTCATGAAACAATCGTGCTATATTGTTCATAAGAGATGCATGAAATATGAATTTCCAGGTGGGGTCAGCCTCTGAGAAGAAGAGAGAGGCCTGGTGGTGCAGTGGTTGAGTGCTTGGCTGCTAACCAACAGGGCAGTGGTTCAAGCCCTGCCAGCAGCTCTGTGGGGTAGAGATGTGGTGTTTTGCACGAGAAAAGCTCAGGCAGCAGCCCCAGTAGACTCCTGAAAGCACTGCCCTACACTCACCTGGAACCCTAAACTCACACCAAAAACATCCCCTGGAGTCATCTGTAACCAAATAATAACATGTTTTAAAAACTTGCTGGGTTCTGGTAGGGGGAGGAGTGGGGAAAGAAGGCCAGATACTAAACACACCAGAGTGCGTGAAAGGAAGGGTGATGTGAAAGGGACAGATGATCAGATAGGAGGTGTGTCAGTTAGCCTGGCTGAGGACACGCACTAACACAGAGGAACGGGGGATGGCGGCGGACAATGTGCCTACATGAATGAATGCATAAAAACAAAACTATTTCCAACAGGGTGAAAAGAAAACCTACAGACTGGGAACAAACATTTGGTAATACCATCTCAGACAAGAGTCTTACAACAAAAGTTTACAGAATACTCCTGGGCCCCACAAGAAAAAGACTGATAACCCAATTACAAAATGGGCAAAAGACATGGAAAGAATTTTCACAGATGAAAATATTAGAAAGGCAAACAGACACATAAAGAAATGCTCCATATCACTGGCAATAAGAGAGATGCAAATCAAAACCACAATGAGGTACCACCCTACTCCAGTAAGAGTGGCAAAGTTTAACAGGGCAGCAAGTAATAGATGCTGGAGAGAATGTGGCAAGAAAGGAACTCTTACACATTGTTGGTGGGATTGTAAAATGGTGCAACCATTCTGGAAAGCAGTTTGGGGTTTCCTCAAAAAGCTGAACACAGAAATTCCATATGACCCAGCTATTCCACTACTTGGAATATACTCGGAGAATATGAGAACTGCGGCACAAATTGAGATTTGTACACCAATGTTCATCACAGCATTATTCACCATAACAAGAACATGGAAAGAGACCAAATGCCCAACCACAAACAAATGGATTGAGAAATTATGGTACATTCACACAATGGACTACTATGCAACATGCAGGAATGAGAACTGTAAATTATTACCCAACTTGAGAGGGCCTGGAGAGCATTATGCTGAGTGAACTAGCTCAGTCCCACAGGGTAAATATTGTATAAGACCGTTATTGTAGAAGGAGTATAAGGATCCAGGGGGGTGGGAGAGGCTGGAAGCAGAGGGATGTGGATGTGCAGGGGGAAGAGGGGATTAATCATTGGATTGTACAATCTGATGGGTGGGGGGTGAGGGAAATTGAAAGAATTTGTTCGAATTTGTATTAGAATTTTGTAAATAAAATAGTGAAAAAAGTCAGCATGGGGAGGGGGAAGGGAGGGAGAGGGAGTAAAATGTGCAACAACGAATAAAGGAAAATCTAAATTTTTTGTAAACTTGTTAAAATGGCAATTAAAATAAAAAATTTTATTCTACAAAAACAATGTACACAAACTTTGTATGTAAATCAGTATTAAATAAAATTTTATATTAAAAAATGAAAAAAAAAAACACACCCCAAACCAAAAAACCATTCTCTTTGTGAATTTTTACAAATAAAAACCCCAAAACCCAAAAAGCCTGCTGTCACGTTGACCCTGACACTGGCGACCCTACAGAACAGAGCAGAACAGCCCGGAGGGTCCCCCGGCTATGCTGACGGGGGCAGACTACCATGTTTCTTCAGCAGACCCACTGACCTTGTGCTTCCGGGCCAAGCACACTGACCACTGTGTCACCAGGCTCTAACGTGTTGCCTTCTGTGGTTGTCGTGTGTTGCTGGACCTCTAGCTGACCCTCCTGGGTTTTCAGAGGCTGTAAATGACACTGGAGGATACTGTCTATCCTCCTCCTGTGAAGCAGGTGGTGGCCTTGAATCGCACGCCTCTGGGACTGCAGCACAGCTTCCTACCACTAGGCCACCGGGGCCCCTTCACTGCCTTCGGGTTGATTCCTCTTCACAGTAACTGTGCATGACAGAGCAGAGCTGCCCGTGGGCGCCACAGCTGTGGCCCTGACAGATGCAGACCGTCACGTCTTCCTCCCTAAGAGCAGCTGATGGCTTCGAACCGCTGACCTTTCGGTTAGCAGCAAGCACCTAGTGCAGCCAAGTTCCTTGTTCACAGAGATGGGTTCTCACACAGAAATGACTGCAAATGCATGTGACTATTTCAAGACAATGCACTTGTTTCCTCGGAAACTGGCCACACAGCAGTTCACCAGGAAGAAGTGTGCATGAGTGCCCGGGTCTTCTAAGAAACAGTCACACGAGGTGGACGGCAGCAGCAACTCTAACGTGCGACTGAGGCTGGGGGGCAACCAGTTTGCATCCGAGAGGCAGGAACGGCTCGGAACAGGAGGGCGCGCTGGCTCTCACAACCCTCAGGGCATGACCAGTGTCTCTGAATTTTATGTGACAGCCATCTGTATGAGTGCATGATCTGCTGTGAAATCTCAACAACATCCAACCACCTCATCCCCGGAAACCCCCCCAAGTGGGCTGTTCCACTCTGTGGGAGCCCTGGTGGCCTAGTGGTGAGAAATCACACGGCAACCCCAGAGGCGTGCGATTACAATCCACCAGCGCTCTGACGGGAACAGATGAGCAATCTCCTCCCGTGAGATTCACTGACTCCGAAAACCTGCTGGGGGGCCAGCTACGGGTCTGTTCTGATTCAACACCTCTGTCCCACGAGGTCACCGTGAGTTGAAACTGACGTGATGGCACGTACCAAGAGCAGCAGGTGAAGACACACTTGACCTTGGGCACGTGGAGCCGGGGCAAGTGAGGCTCTTCAGTTCTCAGGACAGAAGCAGGCCCGGGGTGAGGCTCGTTCCATCCCAGCCACACCAGAGAGCGGCTCCAGGTAACAGGACCAGGGTGGTGGTGAAAGTTAAGTGCCTGGCTGCTAACCCAAAGGCTAGTGGTTCAACCTCATCCTGACACACCTCAGAGGCAGGGCCTGGAGAAATGCTCATCGGTCACAGCCCTGGAATCCGTTCCTCTCTGACACACAGGGATTCACAAGGAACCAGGGTCAGCTCAATGGCCAGTACTTCCTGGTGGTCAAGCGGTCAGTTCAAGGACGCCCCATCCCTGCTGCAAAGATGGCTGCTATGGTACCATCAAGTTGGAACCAGCCCACAGCTGAGCCTCCGGCAGGTTTTCCAAAACTATCAACCACACGGGAGGAGACTGGCCATCCTTCTCCTGTGCAGCGGCTGGTGGATTAGAACCACGTGCCCCTGGGCTGGAACACAGTTCCTTACCATTCCCCAGAGCCCCCTTTCTGCAGGGGTTACTGCTGGTCTTACAGACGGGCTCACTGTGCTGTGAGCGGTACTTGTATTTGGTTTTCAAGGCTCCCAAAGTCCTGAACGAAAGTCAAAGGCAGCTCAACCTCAAAAACTTTACAAGGCCCCCCAGGCATCAGTGGCTCCCCAGTCACCATCTCCCCCACCCAGGCTGAGGCTACCTTTAAAACAGCGTCTGGGCAGTTACCAGTCAAACTGTTTCAGTCACATAAACACAGGCACCAGGTGGTCACTTCTCAACACTTCCCAGTTTCCTGGGGTTCTCCACGTCCTGGGCGATGCACGCCGAGGAGTCGGCCACCCTGGCCCTCTCATCCTGCCCTGTAACACCAGCACCCTGACAGCAGACCGAGGACAGTCCCTCACCCCAGTGCCCTGCTGGGGAACTCAGCTCCCAGATCCTAGATGGAACAGCAGGTCCCTCGGGGAGCCTGCCCGTCCCGAGGCCCCCACCATGGCATCCTGGCATTCACAGCCACTGCGACCCCTGCATCTACCTAAACCCAGGGCACTTACTGGCTGGGCTCTGCTCTGTTTTGTGATGTGCCCTGTGGTAGGAAAAATGCTGACAACACAGCTTTTAAATGTCACAGATTAGAATACTAAATGATTCAGCGTGAGCCGAGAGGGGCTGTCCACCCCCGCGCTGTCCCTGTCCGCGTGCCGGCCTGTGCCGGTCTACGTGTTGCTGTGATGCTGACAGCTACCCCGCCAATATCCCAAGTGCCTGCAGGGTCACTTTGCGGTCACCGTGGGGGACAGGCAGAGCATCTGCTGGGAAGAAGGGCTTGGTGGTGTCCTTGAACAGTCACAGTGTACAGATCGTAACAGGAATTATCTGCTGCGGTGCCGGGAGATGAGAGGTCAGATGCGAGGTGTCCACCCAGACGTGGTGGCCGAGGTCCCATCATGCCAACATCACTCATGCCTGGGCATGTCAACTCCTTGGAGCCAGCAGTCACGGTGATGGAGCAGAACCAGCTCCAGGCTGTGAGCGGGGGCTCCACAGACCAGAGCCGACCAATGAGATGAGACCCGGGTGTCTGCATGGTGAGTGGTGGGAGCCTGGGGACAGCGGGTGACATCACTGCAGAATGTCCCTTCCCAAGCCCCCCAACACATGTGTAGAAGTTTCCAGTAAGTGTCTGCTGACTGATGGGTGAGCCTGGAACACCAGGTACCAGGCAAAGGATGGAGACCTCAGGGTGGACACTGGGTATCATTCAGGCAGGCAGCAGACAGAGGGCAGGGAACCCAGATGTAAGGTCAGGCAGCCAGCAGGGTGCAGACCCCTGAGGGGACACGGGTCCAGATCAGGGCTGCGTCAGCAGCAAGACCCTCACAGTGGCTTCTCTCCGTGAGCTCTGGGCAGAGCAGAGGGCCCAGCAAGCATGGCTGACAGAGTGGGGTGCCTTGAGGCACTGCCCTTCTCTGGGCATTTAGGGCTCCCAGTGGGGAGTTGAACCCACATTTTTGTCTTCTCACTGGTAGATGCTGGGCTCCATGCTGGATGGGATGGTGGGCTTCAGAGATGAGGAAAGAACAGATTTTATCTGAAAAGATGCTTTTCCCAAGCTCCACAGGCTACCGAGAGAAGATGGCCTGAGGTGCTTGTCAATCACAACAAGCGGTCCTTTCACTGTGATGGTGAGGGGGTCTGAAGCAGCGCCCTGAATGTGAACGCTCCCACACAAATCAGGTGTCAGAGGTGTCCTGGAGTCTGGAGTGAGCTGTGTTACTAACTAAGGGGCCCATTGTCTCTGATGGTTCAAATCCACCAGCAGCTCCTTAGAAGAAAGGTGGGCAGTCGTCTCCTGTCAAGATTTACAGCCTCAGAAACCAAGTCATGGGCCTCTGCATCAGAGCCGATGTAAGAGCAGTGTGCCTGGTCTGGAGTGAGAGCTTGAGGCTCCTTTCCAGCTGGGAGCAACTCTCATCTCTTCTGATTTCAGCAGCGCCAGGTAAAATAACAGAGGACACATCTGGATCCTGAGGCTCAAGGCTCCCGCTAGCTGAGATCAAGCAGCCTTCTTGCTGTCACTGCGGGCTGCGGGCTGGGGTTTCTCTTGTGGATAAATATCTACTTGCAAATGCCAGTTGTCTGCAGTCTCCTCTCAGAATATTTAAAAATATTATTTGGAAAAATAATGGTCCTAAATCCCATGGGAGAGTCTGCAGAAGCCTTTACAACCAGGGGGAAGAGAGATCATGTGCTCGTCCCTGCTGCGTACACCTCTATCTGTCGATGGTGTTTGAGTTCTGAAGGCCCTGGAAGCAGGGGAAGCCGCAGGAAACCAGCTCTGCTTGAAGGGATACGGGTCACTGAGAGCTGGTGCCAGCCACGCCTCAGCTCTGCAGTGCTGCTGTTACGGAAGTGCTGCAGGAGGGGGGCTTCCAAGGACAGGGGCATTTTCTCACACGTCTAGAGGCTGGAAGTCGACAGTGAGGGTCTGTGCTGTGTCTGCTGCTTCCTTGATGGAACAACCTGGAACGTGGGTGTTCATTCCCTGGCCCCTTGTCCTGAGAAAGGCCCCTTCTAGGCACCTGTCTTTCCCCACATGAATGTGCTTTACGACCCTGCACTGACTGCTCCTGAAGACTCCTGCCCCTGCCCCAAACTCCTAAAGCACAAAACGGAACCCATCCAGAATCAGCTGGGACCTATCCAGAATCAGCCGGTTGGCTGTGGCCACAGGATGAGCCTGCAGCATGTGGTCATGACAAACATTGAGGAGCTCTTTTTTGGCCTTTCTCTCCCTCCCCCATCTCCCTCCTTCCCTCCCTTCTTCTCCCTCCTTCCCTCTTTCTCCTCTCTCTCCCTTTCTCTATCTGTCCCTCCATCTCCTTCCCCTTTTCCCTCTCCCTCCTTCTCCCCTTCTCCGCTCCTTCCCTTTCTCCATCTCTCCCTCCCTCCCTCCCTCCATCCCTCTTCTTTTCCTCTCTCTCCCTCCCTCTCTCATGCTCTCTCCCTCTTTCTCCCCCACCTTCCCTCTCTCCCTACCCCCTCTTTCCCTCCTTCCCTCCCTCCTCTTTGCCCCCCTGTCTCTCTCTCCATCTCTCCCTCCCTCCATCCCTCTCCTTTCCATCTCTCTCTCCCCCTCTTTCTCTCATGTTCCCTCTTTCTCCCCCACCTTTCCTCTCTCCGTCCCTCCCTCTCCTTCCTTCCCTCTCTCCCTCCCTCCTTTTCTCCCTCTCTCCTCTTCCTCTCTGTCCTTCCCTCCGTCTCTCCCCCTTCCTCCACCTCTCCCCTTCCTTCTCAGCTCTAGGCATGGTTCTTGTCTCCATTCACCTCTGTCCCTTGGTTCCTTGGCCATCTTCATATGACACCCATCCCCCCACCTCTGCTTATCTGCTGCTCTATCACAAACTAAGGGATACAAGATACCCACCCTTATTCTGATCCATCACCACAGCAAAGACTACCTGGTCCTAGACGGCTCTCTAACCTGAAGTGTAGGGGTGAAGATTTGTAGGGAGACACAATTCAGCCTGTAACGACCCTCTTCACCTGGAAGAGGGATCTTAGGCAAACAGAACAGAGCAAGAGCTGAAGGGAGCCAGGCCAGAGGGTCCTCTCTCTGGCTCAGGCCTCTGGACTGTTGCCAGGTGGGGCATTCTCACCCAACAGAGAAGGGTACAGCCCATAACCTCACACTCTGGTCAACTCAAGGGGTCGCAGCACAAAGGTCTTCCCTTGGACTGGGAATCTTATTCTTGTGGCCTGTGAAGCTATCCTGACAGTAAGGAGGCCCCAGGGCACAGTACATGTGAGATGGGGATGCCACCTTAAAAGACTGGTTGGTGATTCGAGGACACTGCCCCCCAATCCTGAGGAGAAAGAGGGGCGGGCGTCCCAAAGGAGGACCACTGTGAACAGACCCAGCAGCAGGAGCTCTGGTGGCTCAGAGGTAAGGCGCTGCACTGCCAACCCAGAGGTACAGAGTTCGGATCTGCAGTAGAAAGAAGGGCAGTCAACTCCCCGGCAATCTGCAGCCTCTGCGAACCTGTGAGACGGTCAGCTACGGGTCAGTTCTGACTCAACGGCACAGGACGCCGACAGCAATAGGGCTGGCACGCGTGAAGGTCCCCGGGTGGCACAAGCAGTTGGTCTACCAGCTGGAAAGGCGGCAGTTAGAATCAGTCACGAGTGATTCTGGGTGACAGGCCTGGTGATCTGCTCCCGAGGTTATTGACCTTAACACCCTGTGAGACAGTTCTACCATGACACGTGGGGCTGGCCTGGGTCAAAGCAGCCTGACAGCAACTAACAACAAAATGAAGTTGGATAATGAAAAAAAAAGTCCACGGAGGAAGACCTGTGTCTGAAAGGCGATGCTGACAAGGAAAACTGATGGTCCCTTGACTGTAACACCGAGCTGCTTGTGTGTCCCGCAGCCCTGCCCCACTGCTGCCAGACAGATTCCCACCTACAATCACCCTCCAATGGTTCCCCAGGCTGTACGCCTTCTGTGTGCTTATGTTAGACACGACACTGAAAAACACCAACCATTAAAAAGAACCTCGTGCGCACCAACAAACACCGGAGAGAATCCCTCACCAGGTCAGCCGTGGGGGCCGCGACACTGGGCTCAAACGCTGGCGGGGGCATCGCAGGCCTGGGCAGTGCGTCCTCCTATGATCCACCGGTCCCTGTGGTCTGCGGTGGAAGCCCACAGTGGGCTCTCTGCGTCCTGATGCCTCACTGTATGAACAACCCAGACTGTGGAGCACATGCCCCAGCGCTGTGTCCAAGGCCCTGCAGGCTGTGTGTGGACGTGAACACCACGAGGACAGCTGTCAAGGGCATTATAGGACAGAGAACATTCTTTAACATATCCGAGCTAAGACGTGACCCCCGAATCTGTGGTGTGCACCACTGGCCCTTCCCTTCTGATTAATGGACAAGCCGAGGACTTAAATCCAGGGGCTCGAATTCTGCAGGACAGAAACAACTGCCGTGCAAATGTCCTAATTATCTGTCGTACACTGGCCTCTTAAATTCTACAATTTTACAAACTCTCCCTCCTCTACCAATGCACATTCTCACCCCTTCTCTCCACCACACCCCAGTGCTGTCCAAGGTTAATTCCTGCCTAGTGCCCAGCATAAGAAATCACAAAGAATTATGTCACTGCGACAACAGGCATGGCAGAAATTATGAGAATGGTACAGAAGAGAGCAAAGTTCTAAGCTGTTGTTCGGAGGGCTGCTATGAGTCATAGCTAAGTTGGCGGCATCTAAAAATAGTAGCAACAACATATGGCCAATGGTTCCTGCCCTAAACCAAACGAAGCCAAATCCACCGTCACCAAGTAGATCCTGACCCACGACAGTCCCCCGTCGGGTGCCCAAGCCTCTAACTACCTCATCTTTGTACCAGGGAGCAAGAGGTGAGTTAGAACCTCTGACCATTCAGTCAGAAGCCCAGCACTTAACCTACTCTGCTCCCAGAGTCCACCAACTGAATTTAAGGTCCTGTGGAAGGAGATAGAAATACAAAGATGGGACAACTAATATAAAAAGCTAAAGAAGAATTTATCCAGTCTCAATCTTGGAAGGTTAACAGAGATGAGAAGTAAGAGGGGGGGAGAGATAAAAAAAGAAAGAGGGAGAGCCTGTGTACCCCTGTCTTCCAACACTTTGACAGTTTATCTTGGGAGACTGGTGCATAAACCATTCATTATAATGCAAGACACAGTCGGACTGGTGAAGAACACTGACTATGCCATGGAATTCTCAAAGAATGAACAAATGGCTCTTAAAAGAAATACAGTCAGAATGTTCCCTAGACATGAAAGTTGTGAGGCTCTTGGCTCATTTATTGTGGGCATGTCATCAGACGCGACCAATCCCTGCAGAAGGACATCATACTTGGTAAAGTAGTAGCTGTTGTTAGGTGCCGTTGAGTTGAACACAACCCTAAGAACAACAGATCTGAACTCTGTCCTGTCCTGTACCATCCTCACAATCTCTGACACACCCGAGCCCATTGCTGCAGTCACTGTGTCAGTCCACCTGGTTGAAGATCTTCCTCCCCTCCACCTTTTCAAGTGTGACTTCCCTCTCTAAGCAGTAACCTCTCCCAGCAACGTGCCCAAAGATGTGAGACAAAGCTTTGCCATCCTTGCCTTCAAGGAGCACTCTGGGTGCACCTTCTCCAAGACATATCTGTTTGTCATTTTGGCAGTTCATGGACTTTTCAGCACTCTTCTGAAACCCCACAGTTGAAAGGTATCAATTCTTCTCTGTCATTCTTATTCTCTATCCAGCTCTCAGATGGAGTCCTTTTTATCAGGTGGGCAAGAGGCCATGGCAATCAGGTAGTCCTAACACTAACCTTAACCTTAACGCTTAGTCCTCAAACTGACATCACTGCTCCTCAAGAATTTGGACAGGTCCCTAACTGCAGACTTTCCTAGTGCAGTAAGTCTCCTGATCTCCTGACTGCTGGAACCAAGTGTATTGATTGTGGAGGAAATCCCTCAGTGAGACAGACTGACAATACAGTGAATGTAACAATGGCCTTGAACAGAGCAATGTCTGTGAGGACGGCACAGGACAGAGTTACGGTCTTGTCGTACATAGGGTCACTATAACAAGCAGTTTGCAACAACAGTGGCAGTGTACTGGGCTGGCCTTGTGGACAGGACTTCTCTGGAAGTGACTGAGTTGGAGGATGCATCACAAAGCATTAGAAGGACATCTATTCACAATGGCGATGACATGTGCGAAGGCCCTGGGGTGAGGCTGCTTGGTGTGCTTTATGCAGAACAGGGAGGACAGGGGCTGGAGAGGGTGGTCCAGGGGAGATCGTGGGAGTATGAAGCCAGCAAGGCTGCTACGAGCCTGGTGCACATTCCCGGTGCAGATCAGGTAACACGGGAATGAGTGGAGAAGCATTCTCAGGCCTGTCAGAGGGCGTCAGGGGCATTCCCAGACGGCGGACTTTGGTTCTGAAGGGTCAGCAGGCAGGTGTCTTCCAGATCAAGGAGGTGGGGGAGGGACAAGCTGGCTGAGAGGCAGGGCGCTGCTGAGAAGACATGTCTACCGAGCGTCTGTTCATAAGGTGGATTTGCAGCGGCATTTGGGGCTCTGTAGTGCACGCAGGGGACACTGCTAAGCCTGAGCTAGCACCTCTCCGTCAGTTTGAATCTACCAGTGGCTGCAAAGATGGGGAGTCTCCTCCCATGTGATTTTCAGCCTTAGAAACCCAACAGAGGGCCAGTGGGTGAGTTGGTTCTGATGTGATGGCAATGAGAGAGTGATGCCCAATGCCAACACGGAGGGCAGACAGAAAGGGTCACGAAGACCGCGCAAACCAGGGCAACGCTGTGTTCTTTTCTCCTCTGAATCAGTGTGGGTGTGATGGTGCCTAACTACAGTGACCACATCCCACCTCTACATGTCTGGTTCCCATCGCATCAGCTCTGATCCCTGGGGACCTCAGTGATCACAGGACAAAGTGGTGCCTATTTCCTCACCATCTCCAGGAGGAAACAGTGCCAGGACCCACACCATCTCCAGGATGGTCAGTATACTAGAAGAAATCCTAACGGCTTACTTCCAAAAACCAGCTAACGACAACCTCATGACTCCCAAAGGAACACTGTCCATCCCTGACAGCGTGTCCTCATGACCCTTCTGAAATGCTTTCTGTGTAAGCATCACAAGTTGATCTGCTGGGGAAGCGAAGGTGGCCTCACTTACCACTCAGCCCAGCGCAGCTGTGGCCCAGCTTCCATTAGATCACGTCTGCTAGTTGTGAAGAGTTCTAACTCATCCACGCCAACACAGGCAATGAACTTATGAGTCTTTTCCTGCAGTGAACAAGAGCCACATTTTTATTTGCTTTCCTTCTTAGCTATAATTAATTGACTGCGGAGTTTGAGGACGGTGTGACTCACACCAAGTCTCTTCTCCTCATGCACAGACACGTCGGGCAATCTGTGTCGCTTATTTCTATGTGACACCCCTGCTGGCATGGCCTCTCCTTTCAGCACCCACCTTGGCTGATGGCACAGGGACAGATGGCTCAGTGGAAGAACCCGCCCCTTCCATTTGAGAGACCAGAGTTCGAGCCCCGACCAGTGTACTTCGTGCAACACCACCACCAACGCTACAGACAGGGCTGCAGGGAGCGTCCCTCCCTGCATGTCGGTCAGTCAGAGTCCTGGTCTAACGGCAGCTCAAGTGTCTCCACGCACTGTCCCAAGATGTGTGACTTTCAGGAGTGACTGAGCACCAGCAGGAACATTCTGGAAAGGTCTCTCTCAGAGGAATATGAGGCTACAGATGGTGCTGGAGATGACACAGAGCTCCTGAAAAGATAAATTCTGGAATCTGCCAAATCTGGGTAATGCCAGTGTCAGCCGACATTGCTGGATGGTCCTCCTTTAAAGCTGATAAAAGCAAGCACTGCTCGGGGCTGGGAGGCTGCTTGGTCCCAAGTCCTGGCTGAGGTCAGTGGCTTCAGGACAAAGAGACAAGAAACAGCTCTTGAGCGCCAGGAGGCAGTGCAGGCTGCCAGGCCCGAGCTGAGAGGCAGCTTCTGAACTGAAGAAGACACTGCAGTTGGAACCAGTCACTCAGATGCAATGAGCGGACAGCAGAAGCCCCCAGCGAAGAGAGGCCTCTAGTCCTCCCATGACCGAAGGCAGTCCAAGAGTGGGCCCCAGGGCCGAGGTCCAGCCAGATCCCCCTGCAGAGGCCATTTCACACAATCCCTAAGCATCTTGGCCTGGAGACACTGACATGGCTTTCAAACTTTCCTTCTTCAAATGAGATCAAGCAGGTGAGATGCGCTGCGTGGGGCTGACCCAGGGCAAGTCTGCACTGAGAGGTAAATGAGGGATGTGAAGGAATGGGATCCTGGAGAGCTCCCCTCGGAAGGTCTGAAGTTGGACAAGCACAAGAGAATAGAAAGAAAACAGTATATGGGAATGATCACATGAAACGCGATGTGAACGGAGGAATTTGTGAAACACAGTGTACATGAATGAAACACAAGGTATGCAAATTTTGTATGCAAAGCAACCAAAATTTTTTTTAATAAGAAAAATATAAAACAAAATAAAAAAAAAAAAGCAAGCACTGCAGTTCCCCATTGCATGGCTCAACTCAGCACTTTTATCAAATGACCATGTAAGAGCTTGTGTGCCCTCGGTAGGTGGCTGTGTGACTTAGGCTCCATCTGTACGTGCTTCTGCAGTCGTGTGACCACAATCCTTCTCATGGTTTACTCTTACACTGTGGCTTGTCCAGAAGGCTTCCATTGGTTTGAAAGAACTCATTCACCCAAGCTAGCTCCAAGCTGCATGCAAGACAGAGGGGCAAGCCAGGGAGATAGGAGAACAAGGCGAGGAGCAGGCTGACTTCCTGCAGATGACATGGAGGCTAGGCCTGGACCTGGCTGGCTCTGGGCACCAGGGATTTGAGCATCAGGAATCTATCAGCTCCATGCCAACACCTACCAGTGGTCCTTGGTGAGAGTGTCCTGTGGCTACTTAACAAAGTGCCACACAGAGAGGGATTATCTCCCACAACTCTGAAGACCAGGTATCCATGGTGAGGTGTGGGCAGGGCTTCACCCCTTCAGAGAGCTCTAGAGAGGATTCCCTAAACCTTGGTGGCCTTCAGTGCTCCCACTCTGCCTCTGTCCTCACATGGTCTGCCATCTCTATGTCTCTGTTTGCATCTCCCTCTCCTTTTCTGATAAGGGCACCATTCAGTGGATTAGGTCCACTCTACATATAAGCAAAATATTGAAGATATCCAAAAATGGCTAGAGCAGTACACTGGAAGAGCACCAGAAGTCTAAGTGGGATTTAGAAGAGGCCATGGCACCAGAGGTATCATTGGTGAGGGCAGATGCATCTTGGTTGAAAACAGAGATCACCAAAAGAATGTCTATCTGTGTTTTATTGACTAAGCAAAGGCACTTGACTTTGTGGATCATAACAAACTATGGTTAACTTTGAAAAGAATGGGAATCTCAGAACACTTAATTGCTCAAATAAAACTATACCTCGCCCAAGAAGCTGTTGTTCCAAACAAACCGAGGGAACACTGCATGGTTTAAAGTCAAGAAAGGTGATTTTAAAGTTGTATCCTTTCTCCATACCTATACAATCTGTTTGCTAAGTAGATCATTTGAGAAGCTGGACTTATGAACAGGAATATGGCATCAGGACTGGAGAAAGACTCATCAATAAACCACATTATGCAAATTATACAATCTTGTTTGCTGAAAGTGAGGAGGACTTAAAGCACTCGCTGCAGAAGATCAAAGACTACAGCCTTCAACATGCATTGCATCTCAACATCAGGAAAACAAAAATCCTCACCACTGGGCTAGATCATGATAGATGGAGAAAAGATTGAAATTGTAGATGATTTCCCCTGATTTGGATAGACAACAGCCTCAGTAACAGCAGACAGGAGATCAGAAAAGGTATCGCCTTGGGAAAGTTTGCAGTCAGGGAGCTCTCCAACATCCTGAAGAACAACGATGTCATTTTAAAGCCTAAAATATCCGATTCAAGCCATGGTCTTTTCAATCACCTGCTATGCATCCAAGAACTGAATAAAGATGAATAGGATGGAAGAAGAAGAACTGAAGCTTTTGAGTTTTGATGAATAATAATAATGACGACTATGCCATGGGTTTCCAAAAGAACAACAGATATGTCTTGGGGAAAGAACAACCAGCGTGCTCCTCAGAAGCAAAGACAACAAAGGTTCGTCTCACACATTCTGGGCATATTGTAAGGATGAGCTACTCCTTGGAAATGGACATCATGCTTGGGAAGGTGGAGGGTCAGCAAAAGAGAGGACCCCCAAAAAGATGGACTGATACACTGACTGTAGCAATGGGCTTATGGGCGTCAGGAACTGATGGGAGAGGGTTCAGAGCTTTTGTTCATAGGATTGCTAAGAGTTCCACTAGATTCAATAGCACTCAACAACAGTCTACTATGACCTCATCATTACTAATTACTTCTGCAAAGATTCCAAAGACGGCCACATTCCAGGTCCTGTGTAGACAGTCTTGATGGACACTCATCTCAGTTTACTTTCCTTATCTCGTCTAGCGTCTGGTGACCTCAGGGCTTCTTTCACTCATGACCACATCGTCCCCATCTCTGCCTCCATCTTCACAAAGCCATCTTTCTCTAAAGTGCCTTAAGGGCCTCAGATGGGATCAGAACTCAGCCTACTCCAAAGAGGCCTCATGGAGACCTAGCCGATGACAGTTACAAAGACCCTATTTCTGAGCAAGGTCACAGGCATTGCGGTCAAGACTTCAGCAGACATCTTTGAGGGTACAAGTAACACATAGCATCTGCTTTACTTTCCTGGCTCCTTCTCTTGCTAGACTTCCTTACATTTCCAGCATGTCCACCATGAGCTCTCCCTATGGGCAGGACTCATCTCTTTTCCCACTGTCAGATCTACCCTTGAACTGTAGACTAAGTCCACTGTGCAGAGCCGCTGCTGAATGGCCAGTTGCTAGATGGCTAGGCCCTGGTTCCGGTCTCTCCTGTGGGCACCCCTTCATGGGATGGTGCTTTCCTTGCTGGCTTGGCTCCCTCCTTCTCTCCACCTGCCTCAGTCATGCTCACTCCCAGCTCGCTGCCATCACCACAACTCAAAGGCAGAACTTCTCCGGTCTTCCTTCTTAATTGTCCAACTTTCAGACGCACAGGAAGCAACTGACAATACTATGGCTTGTGTCAGCTGTACTTTAGTCTTCAAACTAACATCCTTGCTTTTTAGCATTGTTTTTAACTGCATGCAGATTTCCCCAATGCTACAAGTCTTTGGATTTCTTGACTGATGCTACTACGGGTATTCACTGTGGATCAAAGTTCGGACAAGAGTCTTATAACAAAAGTTTACAGAATACTCCTGGGCCTCCCCAAGAAAAAGACTAATAACCAAATTACAAAATGGGCAAATGACATGGGAAGACTTTTCCCAGAGGACATTCAGGTGGCCAATGACACGTGAAGAAATGTTCGAAATCACTGGCAATAAGAGAAATGCAACTCAAAACCACAATGAGACACCATCTCCCCGCAGCAGCAGCAGCAGCAAAGTTTAACAGGACAGCAAGTAATACATGTTGGAGAAGATGTGGAGAAACAGGAACTCTTATACACTGTTTGTGGGATTGTAAAAGTGGTACAGCACTCCAGAAGGCAGTCTGGCATTTCCTCGAAGAGTTGAACATAGACACTCCGTACGACCCAGCCATTCCACTACTAGAAATATACTTAAAGGAAAATTAGGAAGGGTGTATAACAGGGATGTGTTCTATTTCCATAACTTTTCATTCTATATGCAAAACGGATTATCCAGGAGGTTGGGCTGTACGAGGAGAAATGTGTCATCAGGATTGGAGGAAGATTCATCAACAACGTGCATTATGCAGATGACACAACCCTGCTTGCTGAAACTCAGGAGGACCTGAAGCACTTGCTGCAGAAAGTCAAGGACTGTAGCCTTCAATATGGATTGAAGCTCAACATCAAGAAAACAAATATTCTCACCACTGGGCCGATTGGCAGCATCATGATAGATGGTGACGAGATTGAGATTGTTAACAGCTTTCGTTTGCCTGGCTGCACAATCAACACTCTTGGCACCAGAAGTAAAGAAATTAAAAGATGTATTGCGACGGGAAAGTCTGCTGTTAGAGACCTCTCCAAAGTACTGAAGAGCAATGATGTCACTCTGGAGACTAAGGTGTACCTGATACAAGTCATGGTCTTTGTTATCACTTGCTGTATGTCAAAGAGTTGGCCAGTGACTAGGGAGGATAGAAGGAGAATTGATGCCTTTGAGCTGTGGTGTTGGAGTATTAAATATACCATGGGCTGCTAAGAAAATGAACAGGTTGGTCCTAGAGAGGGTAAAATCAGGTTGCTCCTTGGAGGCAAGGATTCTGAAGCTTCATCTGACATGTTGCAAGGAGGGACAAGTCCTTGGAGAGGGACGTCACGCTTATGAGGCTGAAGGGACAGTGCAGGAGAGGAAGACCCTCTATGAGGTGGACTGATTCAATGACTGGGGTACTAAGGGTAGGTGTTTGGAGACAGTGAGATTGGCACAAGATAGAACAGGGTTAGGGCTGTTGTACATAGCGTGGCTATGAGATGCAGGTGACTCGATGGCACAGAACAACAACAAAAACAACTTGGGAGACACTGGACAGCATTCCTCTAAGTGAATTCAGTCTCATAAGGACAAATATTGCATAAGACCATTATCGTAAAAATAGAAGGATAACTAGCAAAACATGTATGGAAACTCAAAGGGGAGAAGGGGTGGGAACAAAGGGGTGAGGACAGGTAGGGGTGAAACAACAGGGCTGCACAGTTTGGTGGGTGGAAGGAGGAGGGGAAGCAAATGGGAAGGATCTGGGAGAAAAGACAGGGTCATGATGGACGAGGTCCTGCGGTGACTAATGTTATAAAACAATGCATGAGAAAGACTGTATGAAACACAATGTGAATGAAGAATAGTGTGAAACACAGTGTGTATAAACTTTGTAAGCAAACCACTAAAAAATAATTTAAAATAGAATGAATACGAGTGATTGTATGAAACACAATGAAATGGAAAGATTTTATAAAACACAATGTATATGAATGAAACATAATGTAAAGGAATTAAGTGAAAACCAATAAATTTTGTTAAAAAATGACACCTTCAATCTTTTCTCCATCATGATGGCGTCTATTGGTTCAGTCATGAAGATGTTTGTGTTCTTGAGGTTACGATGAAACCCATACCAAAGGTTGTAGTCTTCGATCTTCTGCATTCGATGCTTTGGATTTCCCTCACTTTCTGCAAGCATACTGCAGGTTTTTAAACTCACCTTCCTCTAAACTTGATGCCACATTCTTCTTCATATAGTCTAGTTTCTTGAATGATTAGCTCAGTAGACAGACTGAGTAGGTACGGAGACGGGATCCAGCTCTGACGCACACTTTTCCTGATTTTAAGCCATGCAAGTGTTCCTTTGTTCTGCTGGGAAAATGCTTCTTGGTCTAAGTATAGGATTTGTATGAGCACAATTAATCAGAACTCTGGAGTCCGTGGCCATTTTCAAAGTTCTCTGGCATCTGCTAGCATGTGTGACATGAGAACAAATCAGCCCTTCCCCTGGCTGAATTCCTACAGACATGAAAAAGCTGGACAATGAAGAAAGAAGAGAAATGAATGCCGCTGGATTATTCAGTAGGCAAAGGATAGGTGCTTCACAATTGTTGTTGCTTGTGGGAAGCCAAATTTCATTAATAAATATTTATAATAACCCAAATGCTCTACCAGGATATGAGGGAGGCATGGATAACAAGCTTGAATTCACCCTGAAGCTCTAAGACAGACTTAAAACGTTTAGAGGGGTAGACACTAAGGCAAACCTTAAGTGTTTACATGATTCTTGTATTGGCTAACCTCTCCCTCCTGAGTCAAGCATAAGGTTTCAAACAGAAAGAGCTTAGCTTCATTTGTATAGAATTCTCTTTGTGATTTCCTTCCTGGCAAATTTTAATAAGAACTCAGGGAAGTGGAGATCGGTGCTTCAGTTGTCGAGAACTGCTCGCCTCCTGCTTTACCTCTTTTAACTTGTACATTCTTGGTGTTCTGTCTCATTATTAATACTTTTTAATTTACTCTCGGTCTACAACAGTTGCTGTCAGGTGCTGCAGCTTTCAGTGACGCTGCAAACAACAGATCAGAACCTCGTCCTACCACCCCATTCTCATCACCTCCTCTACGCTCAAGCTCACGGGCAGTCACTGTGTCAGGGCAGTCACTGTGTCAGGGCAGTCACTGTGTCAATCTATTTTGCCGAAGGTCGTCTTCTCTTTCACTGACCTTCGACTTCTCTCAGCATGATGTCTTCTCCCAAGGTCTGGCCTCTCCTAGCAACGTGCCCAGAGTACATGAGACGAAGTTTCAGCCTTGTCCCTAAGGAGCCCTCTGATCCCACTTCCTCAAAGACAGATTGGTTTGTCTTTCTGGTGTCCATGGGATATTTAATACTCTCCACTAACACCACAATCAAAGGCATCAATTCTCCTTCAGTGTTCCTTTTAAGTAATAAGGAAGAATATATCATGAATGGTCAAAACTCAAACAGCTCTGCCTTGCAGAATTACAGTTAGATGTTCCTCAGAAATAAGGATGATAAGAGTGCATCTCATCACTGACATCGGGGTTGTGGTAAGACTGAGGAAAACTGGGTACATTATGTCTACTGCATGAAACAGATGAGGGAGAGAAGAGTTTAAAAGCAATATATGATAGGGTATTATGGTTATCACAAGAGCCCAGAATTAAGGTTGCATAGTGGAGTGCACTTGAGGCGGGGAATGGGATGTGGGGGTATTATATACCAATGAAGGAGTTTTTCTTTTGCTTTTCAAAGAGAGTAGTGAATTGGGGAGGTGGGGTGGGCAGGGAGAAAAGTGCAACAATGAATGAATGGAAATCCAAAATCCCTGTAAATATTCATTAAAATTAATAATTTTTTTTTTAAAAAAAGGAGAGTGCATCTCACATACTGTGGACATGTTATCAAGAGGGGCCAGCCCCTAGGGAAGGAGATTACTCTAGCTGCAAAAAGAAAAGAAGAAGACCATCAATGAAATGAACTGACACTGTGGCTGCGCCTTATGGATTCCAACAGCAACGACAGTGAGGACGGGAGGGGTCATTCTGTTGTCCACGGGGCGGCCATGGCGGCACCTAATAACAATAACCACCACCCGTGACGGAATTCAAAGGTAGAGTCCACTTGGCACTCACTGCAAAGTGACAGGGAAGTTCCAAGCACCTGAATGACAAAATCAGCATAGATATAAAATCATGTTCACAAACAGAGGTCTCCTCACTGCATGCTGGTTCTTCACTTGGGAATTATTTAGGGAAATGAGATGAACCGCACCTATCTAACACAAAATAAGCTTCTAAGGGACTGAGTGATATGAAATATCCACGCACCCAAACAGATGAGACGGTCAATGGACAATCAGTATTGGGGGATCAACTCTCCCACAACAGAGGTCTCCCAACATCAGAAATGACCCGCAGACGTGAGCGTCCACAGAGGCCTCAGGAACTGGCTGGACTATTCATAGAGATCAGGAGTCCTCACATACAGTGAGTGAAGCAAAGGCCCCGTCCGTGAGTGCCCGGTGGGATAAAAGGCTGTCAGGCTGGAGTTTTTCACCCAGTTCCTGAATAATTTACACTCCATCCTTTTTTCCGAATTTGGAATTTCTTTTCTTGCTTTTAACATACTGGGTGAAAAAGGAGGTACTGGGTGGCGCAACTGGTTAAGCACTCAACTACCTGCCCACAGGGTGGCAATCTGTACATCCGCAGAGGCACCTCGGGAGAGCACACAGCCTGGGAAGCCTGGCATGGCGGCTGTACCAGCATACAGACTCGCACGGGTCAGAACTGACCAAACAGCAAGGGTGATGGTTGAGAACGAACCCGGGCTTGGGGTCAGCAGCCTGTGGTGACCCTCACTGCTCCCTGATGACCACACTCACTGCTCCCTGATGACCACATGCTCCTGGCCATTTACACAATCCCTTGCTCAGCAGAGACGCCGGCCTTCCTGGGTCACGAGTGGAGTCCCCACGACAGCTGTCCCTCACAGAGGGAAGTCCAGAACACTGAACATAACACCTTGTGGCCAAACAGACTTTCGCTTTAAGACCTTTGCTTCTACCTCTAGTTACTTCCTCTGACTTTCCAACCTTTGACACTTCAGACTTTTATTGACATCTTACCAGTTATCCTTTTAGTTTTACAATAATGGTCATATGCAGAAGGGGCTAGTAAGAGGAAGGTAGTAGGTGTAGAGGAGAGGAAATTGCGACGCTAACAGAATTAGGAATTAAGAAAGCTTCAATGGCGACCTGAAAAGATGGGGTAATAGGAGGCATAGATCAATGGGTATTAATGTTATAAAACACAAGGCACATGAATGATTGTTCAAGACACAACGTGAATATAGGAAGGTGTGAAATACAATGTACAACACGATACACAATGTACACGAATTTTGCATGAATATAAATATAAAATAAAAATAAAGTGGGGCAATAGACTTCAGGAAATTCAGAATGTCACTCACTGTCATCTCATGTTTAGCAACTACGGAAAGCAGCGTAGAGAGTGACACAGAGAAGCATGCAGGGAGGAAGGTTTCTGTGGCCAAACGCTCACTTCCTGGCAGTGCGTCATCACCTCCAAGCAAGAGCACAGCCTAGTCGGAAAGGAGCCACTGGGAGACAGTCAAGACCCCGCAGCAAGGTCTTATCCCCTCAATTCTGCCGGCACGCATTTCTCCCCATCACCCTGCTGCCCCTGCCCCTTCCTTCCATCCCTCTACTTCTTAGGAATTCTCTCCATCATTTTTTCTTTTGTCTTCAGGTTCACACTTGTGTTCCCTGGATGCAGTGAACCAAAACCCAAAGCATCATTGATGCTGCTCACTCATGCAAAAATGCCTCGTGAACTGTGTGAGGCAGAAGGAAGCGTTCTTCCGCTCTCCAGACGCAGGGTCCTGGCTGAGATGCCAGGAAACTGGGGAGCACTGACGCCATGTGCTAATTTTAGCATCCAGGTGTCTAGCATTGCTTCTGCAGGTCTTCCATAAAGTGAGAGAAACAATGTCTCCTTCACCGGGTTGGTAACATTGGAGGAGAACAGACAGGAAAGTATAGTGTGAACTTTAGAACTCACGCCAAGAGGAAAAAGTCATCATCCCCATCATCTTCATTATCACAATTACCATCAGTCTCAATTTCCATCACTTTAATTGCCATTATCACCACCACTGCCATCACTGCCACCATTACCATAAACAAACCAAGATTACTGTCACGCCTTCATCACCATCACTATTATCATTACCACCATCATTGCCAAGGTCACTGCTGCTAGAACATCATCACTGCCACCATCACCATCATCTCAAATTTTTTATTACAAAGTATACAACTTTCAATATGATTGCATTTCAATGTCAAGAAAACAGAGATTCTTACCACTGGACCAATAGGCAACATGATGATGGATGGAGAAGAAACAAACTGTCAACGACTTCTTCTTACTTGGATCCACAATTAACACCAGTAGTACCAGCAGCCAGGCAATCCAGAGATGTATTGCACTGGGAAAGTCTGCAGTTAGGGACCTCTCCAAGTTACTGAGGAGTAATGATGGCAGTTTGAAGACTAATGTGTGACTGATTCAGGCCATGGTCTTTTCAATCACTTGCTATACCTCTGACAGCTGGACAATGAATAATGATGATGGAGGAGTAATTTGATGCCTCTGAGCTGTGGTTTTGGAGAAGAGCGCTGAACCCCCCATAGACAGCCAAAAGGACAAACAAATTTGTCTGGGAGAGGGTGTAGCCAAAGTGTTCTTTGGAGGCAAAGATGACGAGGCTTTGCCTCACATACTTCAGGCATGTTGCTGGAAGGGTCTATTCCTTAGAGAGGGACATGGTGCTGGGAAGAGTAGAGGATCAGTGAAGGAGAGGAAGACCCTCAACCAGGTGGATTGGCACAGTGATCGCCACAATGGGCTCTAGCGTGTCAGGAAGTGTGAGGATGGCACTGGACAGGACAGGGTTCAGAGCTGTTGTTCGTAGGGTCGCTATGGGTCGTACTCGACGACACCTACCAACAAGCTCCACCCATCATCACCATGCTCACTGCCACCGCACTGTCATCACCACCACCATCGTCACCACTGCCGTCATCTTTACCATCACGGTCATCCCCACATGGCCACCATTATGAACAGGACCCTCATCTACTATCACCATCATCATCATCATCACTCAAGAGACACCCACGTCAGGTTTTTAAGTAATTCTACTTTTCCTCCTCTTGAAACACAATCACTTCTGTCTATCTTCTGAGACTCAAATTGGAGCGAAGAGTCCCTGGAGGGTGTATTGAAAAGGACTGTCAGACTCTTTTTCAGAGTTTCAGAGTTTGTAGGTCAGAGAGAAAGCCTGCCAATCAGCACTTTTCTCAAGTTCCTGAACCTCGCTGATGTCGTTACTCCAGGAATAACACTGTGAGAAGCAAATGATTAAATCATTAACGAAAAGCTTGGCTATTAGATATTTCAAGACACCTTAGAAATCGCCCAAGTTCATACCCACAGCTGATATCACCAACGCTCTCCACCCTCTTCCACAAAGCAGCAAGCCCATCACTGCCACACAAATGCAGTCCTGAATGATTCATTTCCATAAATGGGAGGAGAGGTACCGTGAATGAAAAGTAGAAGCCAGGGAGGTTTCCTGGGCAAGCCTCCACGGCGTGAGTCAAGTCTCTTCGTACTATTAAAACATAAGGCAGAGGAGATGCGAGGTGGCAGCAGTTCTCCACGTGAACATCTGGACCTCACTGCAGGCAGGCAGTGACGTGAGGGCTTCAATCCTGATTACACGAGCTTGCATGCAGGCCCCACATGCTATCAACTCAAGGGCATTCTGCATAACTTCCTTCCAGAGTCACCTGTGGGCACCTGAAGGTGTTATGTTAGTAAAACAGAGACAGATGGCACTGGGGTTCTGTGATGTGCAAACACGAAGACCCTCAATGAGGTGGACTGACAGAGCGATGCAACAATGGCCCCAAACACAGCAGGGCCTGTGGGGACAGCGCAGATCTGCCACATGGGGTCTGTCGTACGGGGTGTGGGGACGGCATGGGTCTGCTGTACGAGGCCTGCCGTCCGGGCGCCTGCACAGCACAGTTCTGCCGTACGGGGCATGTGGACAGCCCGGGTCTGTCGTACGGGGTTTACGATGAGTCAGAGCCAATTCAAGCGCACCTAGTAACAACCAGTACTCACCTAAGAAGGGGTGTGCACATCCCAGTGGGCACCTACTTATGGTTACCAGGGTGGAAGCTGGCCACCTACCCTTGTTTGTGTTCCTGTCACCATGGAGACCTCACATCCTTGAGCTTCATGTGACAGCTACCCATAATTTCTCAGAAAAATCAGAAATAGCTTGTTGGTATTATACAAGGGCTAACTATGCATCAAAGGGAATTAGTTTACTGCTTTTCTTCTTTTAATCAACGACTAGAAGAAATCCAATGAACCAACCAATTGCTGTTAACCTAGTTCACAGACTCGAGTGTTTTAAAGCAGAATTAGGTCCATGGGCTTTTCAGTTGCTGACTGTTCACGAGCAGATCATCTGGACTTTCATCCAAGGTGCCTGTGCGTGGCCTTGAACCTTCAAACTTCAGGCAAGAAACTAAGCTCATTAACCTTTTGCACTACCCAAGGCCTCCACAGGAAAACTAGTTTGAACACATGCGTTGGACACACGCATTCAGTGACCAGAGAAATGTACTATTTACTGGCAACATTTTAAAAAAACCAAGCCACCAACCCCAAAGGGGAAGACACCACTATCCCAGGAAACTTCCAGAAGCCACAGCCCCACCCCCATCTCCACTTAAAAGAGCCAATTTTCTTGGAATGTAACTGTAATCTTAATAAAGCTGTCAGCAAAGCAGGAAGTCATTTGTACAATCCATTTTATATTAAACATTTGCAACCATAAGCTCCAGGACTAAAATCCAGTCTGCCGCTATTAAAGAGCTGAGCAAACCCTTTAATGAAGATTATTAAATGTCTGGGGCCCAATTTCTGGATTAAACTCATTCATTTTAAGCCTCACCATCTTAGTTATGCCTCAGGAGAATTATTAAGGAGCCCTGGTGGTATAGCGCTTAATGCACCCGTTGCTGACCAAGGGGTCAGGAGCGTGGCCCTATCAGCTGCTCCAAGAGAAAAAGATGAGGCTGTTTGCTTCTGTCAGAGATCCGCAGACGTGGGCCCCACGGGGCACCGCCACTTCTGTCAGAGATCCGCAGACGTGGGCCCCACGGGGCACGGCCACTTCTGTCAGAGATCCGCAGACGTGGACCCCGCGGGGCACGGCCACTTCTGTCAGAGATCCGCAGACGTGGACCCCACGGGGCACCGCCACTTCTGTCAGAGATCTGCAGACGTGGGCTCCACGGGGCACCGCCAC
>NW_006399876.1:3976223-3985572 GCF_000299155.1 Elephantulus edwardii | reverse complement strand
CGTGGGCTCCACGGGGCACCGCCACTTCTGTCAGAGATCCGCAGACGTGGACCCCACGGGGCACCGCCACTTCTGTCAGAGATCTGCAGACGTGGACCCCACGGGGCACGGCCACTTCTGTCAGAGATCCGCAGACGTGGACCCCGCGGGGCACAGCCACTCTGTTCCACTGGCTCACAGTGAGAACTGACTTCAGCTTGGTGGCTTTGATTCTGGTTTCAAGAGAAGTATTAGTGGAAACCAATTCTAAATCAAAGACCCCTCTCAATGTCCTCGACTGCTCACCAAAAGGTCAATGGTTCAATGTCATTCAGAGGTGCCTTGGAAGAAAGACCTGGCAATCTGTATCCAAAATAGCAGCTGCCAAAACCCCTCACGAGCCCAATGCTACCCTGACACCCATGGGGTCCCCAGGAGTTGAGTTTTTCCTCAGATCTGTCCCCAGTGCTGTTCTTTTTCTCAGCTGATCATCCCACTGCTGTTGACCAGCCCACAGTGACCCTACAGGACAGAGGGAACCTGTCCCTGAGAGTCTAGAGGCTGTAAGTACCTCTGAGGGTCAGACTGCCTGTTCTTTTATATACTGACCAGTTGGTGGGTTCGAACTGCCAAAGTTTCAATTAACAACTTAATTCATTGTGCCACCAGGGCTCATCCTCTGCTCAATAAGATGTAAAATAAAAATGAGTTCTGATTAAGAAGACCTGTGATCACTTCAACTTTCAATTCAAGTAGCTAGATCCAACTGCACTTACATCAAAAAGCATTTCTATAACTTGCAAGAATAGAAAAGACAAGATGTTCCAAACCATCGGGTCCAGCCCTCAAAGCTGACGAGGAGCCAGGGGCTCTGCCTCCACCTGGAAGCCCACAGCAGTCACAGGGGCTGTGCTGTCCCAGCGGGGCGATGGCCGGCTCCCTCCTCCCTGTGAGAGCCCCAGGCAGCAGCCCCACTGTCAGAACAGACAACAAAGGCAGCTCTCCCCAACAGCTACACATTCAAAAACCCCACGTCCTCATGGCCAACCAAGGCTGCCCCATGAAGGCTCCAGAGACGGGTCCCTGCATTATGCATGTCACTTGATCTAAGAGGAAGGCAGCTGTACTCTATTGGAAACTCCATTGCCAAGAGACAGGGACATGTAGGGATGGTCCCTGAGGAGGTAAAAAAGAAACAGGATGTTTGCCAGGGAAGGCCCACCCCCAGGTAGACATCCCAAGGGCAGGTGCTCATAACAGCCTCCTACAGTCTCTCACACAGCTGTGTCTGACCCCTGAGAACACACTACCTGGAACGGAGTCTGGCTGTTGTAGTTTTTCAGTTCCTTGTTTCCGCCTCTAAACAGGAGCACTCTCGCACAGCTGTCCTATGGGTTAAAAAGAAGAAAGAGAAGGAAAATGCACTGTTAAAACAATGACAGAAATGTCCTCCACATGAAATGGTCCAGTTTCCACAGGACCCCGGAAACAAACCACTACTGTCCAGTCATCGCAGTACACACTGACCTGCAGAACAGAGCAGAACTGGCCCACAGGGTTCCCAAGTTCGCCATCTTTACCTCATTTTTCGCCCATGGGACGACTGGGGGAGTTTGAATCACTAATCTTTCAGTTAGCAGGTGAATGTCTTAACTACTGTACCACCAGGGCCCTGGCAGAAAACAAGCACTTTAAAATATACATACCACTTTTACAATCCCACTTTTACAGACAATTGCACTTTTTCAACTGTAGACTACAGCAAGACGAGTGTTTAGAGACATTTAACGTGTGAAATGCCGTAAGTGAAACACAAAAAGAAAGAAAATAAGAAAAAAACCTGGAGATAGCATAAATGTTCTAAAATAGAGGAAAGTGGGGACGTCTTCTAGAACATTCTTCATCTAAACAGTTGTAGGAAAGAACAAGGCAGATAGATACAAACTGACAAGGAACACATCCAAAAACTGCTAAGTATGGAACAAAACTCTCTCTGTGGTTCATCTTGCAGCCAAACCACAAGGGAACTGATAACAGCAGGGAGTTACTAACTCCTTAGAAGAACCAAATGCAAAAGTTAAAAAAAGCAGTGACATTCCAAGGACAGAGCTCAGAAAGCAGGACAGAAGGACGAAGAGAAATGAGAGTCAGAGAGCAAAAGTCAGAAGAGCACGCTTATTCTGTGGCATTATAAGTAATGTTCTTTGTAAAAGTACGTGAATGAGTAGAAGGAAAAGAAATTTGTTTTCTAAACTTTCACTGAAACAACAACAAAAAGAAAAGGTCTAATGCAAAAGGACAAAAAGATGCAATGTGGTGGGCAGGTCTGACTTCCACCTGCTTCATAAAGGGGAACTCTCTCCATCAATAAAGTTCGTAGGACCAAAATAGGTCAGACCTCCCCTCCCTCCCCCACATGCTCCTGCACCTTTTTAAAACCAATCATTGGATCGGATGTTCATTGCAAGACTCACAGACTTTAATCACAGTTGTGGGGTTTATGACGGAAATCAGCTGGTAAGTCAGAGAGGCAAAGAATACCTCACAATGCAAGTCCAGGTTTAGTCCAGGAGTCTCAAGCCAGAGGAGCAAGGCACACTTCCTCAATTAGTCAAAGTCCAGACTCCGTTCAGCAGCACAAACGCAAGAAGCCTCCGGTTTCCTCAACCATCCAGCAAGCTTCATCTCAGAGCAGCTGTCAGGCAGTATTCCCTTTAACTATTCAGCAATAAAACCCTTTAACTGTGGACTACACCTCCGAGCAGTTAGAAGTCAGCTTTTCAACTTCAATGATAAAGCAAGGAAAACCTTTACCTGCGGCTTGTATCTCCAAAATTCTTCTGGTTACAGCTTGCACAGTCTCTTCACCCTCTCTCTCCCACAGAGATAGGGTTCTCAGTCTTCAGAGTCCCCCCTCCTGCCTCTCACAGTGTGGAGAGTGTTCGCTTATACTGGTCCCACAGCTGTTGCTGATTTACAAGACAACGTGCTTGCAGTTAAGGTAGCTGGAGATCGTGCCCTCAGTGGGGGCTACCGCAATGGCTAGGAAAGCCAATTTTTAAGGGTTTTGACACCCCAACTAAGTACAAAAGGCAAGCTTAATTTCATTTTTGTTTATAAAGTTAAGTCCCTGTTTTGTATATGTTGTTAAGTGCCATTGACTCAACCACGGCCTATGGAAACAAATCTGAATTTCACCATATATCCAACCCTGTCCTCACAGTCTCTGCCATGGTCAAGTTCATAGTTGCAGTTACTGTGTCAATTCATCCTGTGGAGGCTCTTTTCTCTGATCTCCCTCTTTCCCCAGCATAATGCCTTTATCCAAGGAATCCTGACAAAACGCCAGCGTACAGGAGAGGAAGTTTCAATGTCCTTGCTTCTAAGGAGCACCCTTATTGTACTTTCTCCAAGAAAGGCATGTTTGTTCTTTCAGCAGTCTATGGGACATTCGGTGATCTTCTCCAGCACTACAATTCAAAGGCATCAATTCTTTTTGTTATTCTTATTTTATGTCCAACTTTCAGATGCCTATGAAATAACTGAAAGGACCATGGCTTGGATCAGGCATACGTTAGTATTTAAATGGAAATCTTTGCTCTTTAGTACTTTGGAGAGGCGTCTGAGAGCAGATTTTCCCCAGTATACCATGTATTTTGATTTCATAACTGCTGTTTATTCACAGTGGCCCTGGAAGACAGAGCAGAACTGCCCCCCAGGGTTCCCAGAGCTGTGTTGAACTGCTGACCTTTTCAGCCAGGAGCTGATCGCTTTAACTACTGTGCCACCAGGGTGTTGGTTGTGGATCCAAGTAAAATGAAATAATTGACAACTTCTATCATTTCTCCATCTTTTAAAATTTATTTCTTTTATACTGATTTGCTTACAAAGTTCATATACATTGTGTTTCATACTATTCTTCATTCACGTTGTGTTTCATGCAAATATTTCCAACCATTATGTTTTATAAATTTAATCATCACTGGACTGTGCCCACCATTGCCTTGTCTTTTCAAATCCCTGCCGGATCTTACCTATTTCCTTTACCCTCTCCCTCCATCCACCAAACTGTGCAACTCTGACACAAATGGAGATCTGTACACCAGTGTTCATAGTAGAGTTATTCACCATCCCAAGAACAAGGAAACAGTCTAAATATCCAACCACAACTGAATGGACTGACAAACTGTGGTACATTCACACACCGGACTACTATGCAGCACTCAGGAGCAATGATTTTTAAACTACTACACAGCATGGGAAAAACTGGAGAGCATTATGCTGAGTGAACTATCTCAGTCTCATAAGGACAAATACTGCATAAAACCATTATTGTAGAAATAGGTAATTAGTAAAACCTGGGGATCTAAGGGGGGGAAGGGGTGGGAGCAGAAGGATGAGTACAGGTAACATTTCTCCATCTCTGATGGTGTTGTCTACTGGCCTAGTGATGAGGATGTTTGGTTTCTTGATGTTGAAATGCAATCCATGTTGAAGTCTTCAGTCTTCTACATCAACCATTCCGAGTATTCCACACTTTCAGCAGGTAAGGTTATGTCATCTGTGTAATGCAGACTGCTGATGAATCTTCTCTGACACTGACGCCGTTCCTCTTCATAAAGCGCGCTTCTCCAAAGATGCGTTCAGCATCAAGACTGAATGGGTATGGAGAAAGGTCACAGCCCTGACGCACACCTTCCCCGATGGAGATGACAATCACAGGAGGTGGAAGAGCGGGGTTACACTGTGGGCGTTGTAATTAAAGTTACTGGAAAAGGCATATGAATGGCTGAATGGAAAACCAGTCTGTAAGCTTCACCCAAACCATAATAAAAATGAAAGGAAAGGCGTTATTAAATAGAAAAACGTAAAATGCACTGCCGTGGTTCGGATTTATTCACAGCTGACCCCGTCCGAGGTTTCTGAGACTTCAGCCTGCACAAGAGGAGATCAGTGATCCGTTCTCCCTCGGCGCTGCTGGTGGAGGTGAACGGGCAGAGACGCACGGGCTCTGGGTGAACCACACAGCCCTGTGGAGACGAAGCACCAGTGCTCCCTTCCTAAATAAATGTTGTTGCTAAGTCACTGAGTCAAGGACAACTCACAGTGACCCTGTGAACAACAGACCTGAACCCTGTCTGTCCTCTCCTGGGCCGTCACCATCATTTCTGACATACTTGAGACCATCAATGCCATGTGTCAATCCATCGTGAGTCTTCCTTTCTTGTGCCAACCCTCTGCATTTCCAAGGGACCGCTCCAAATTCCTGGAGAGCAATGATATAAGATTGAGGACTAAGGTGTGCCTGATTCAGGCCATGGTCTTTCCAGTCACTTGCTATGCATCTATCAGAGCTGCACTATTGAATAAAAATGACAGAAGAATTGATGCCTTTAAATTTTATTGTTGAAGAAGAGTACTGAATAACCCATACACTGTCCAAAGAACAGACATGCTTTGGAGAAGGTACAGCCAGATCACTCCTTGAACACAAAGATGATTAAAGCTTCGTCTCAAATAACTTGCATATGTTGCTAGGAGAGGCTATTTCTTGGACACGGAGACTATGCTTTGGAAAGGGGGGGGAAGAGCAAAAGATAGGAAGACCCTTAACCAAGTGGACTGACACAGTGACTGTCGCAATGGGCTTGAGGGAGTTGGAGATTGTGAGGATGGCACAGGATAGGACAGGGTTCAGATCTGTCATACTCGACTTGATGGCACCTAACAACAAAATAATAATAATATACTGAAAGTATGTGCAATGAAGCTTTATCATCTTTGTCTCCAAGGAATACTTGGGCTGTACCTTCTCCAGACATATGTGTTTGTTTGGGTTTGTTGTTTTTTTTGCAGTGCATGGGATATTCAGCACTCTTCTCCAACACTGCAACTCAAGGGAAAAGATGAGCGGGAACTTTGTTATCATAATCTTGATGTAAGTTCCTGTTTGTAAACATTTCTTAAAAGCAGGCAATGTTAATTTCTCATACACTTTGCCCCCGTCATCTAACAGATTCTGATTAGGTACAATTCCAGGTGCTACAGAAGCAGTGGTGAGAGAAGAACAGATCCTGCCCTTGGGAAGCTTACGTTCCAGGGGAAAGACTCAGCATCTCTGACAGGTCATTGCTGGCTGCCTTCACCCGTGGTGACTCCATGCACGATGGGACAAAATGCTGCCCAGTCCTGGGCCATCCTCACGACTGGTTTTAATCAGACGATCTCGACGCCCATGGTGTTCTCTGGCTGCCTCTAAGCAATAGGTCACCAGGCCTTTCTCCCTAGTCTATCCTGGTCTGCAAGCTCTAATAGACACTGGTAGGTATCACAACAACACGCCAGTCTCCACAGGCAGATGCCTGAGGCTGTGTGTCAGGGAGGCAATGATTGAGTCAGGTGCTGAAGCGTGCTTGACTGCATTAGAGAATCACTTTCGAGAGCTTTCGCTTCCAACAGCTGGGTCCTGGGTATATAAGTAGTTTTGTTCAGTGAAAATGAGTCTTCAATCTTAGATAGATTCTAATCCTTTCAAGACTAGAAAGGTTCCCAGAATGCTGTCATTTGGGATGATATGTCTGTGAAATGAGCCTTTGAATCCATCCCTGGGAGGCTGCACAGCCTTTATGTGCTCTTTCAATGAAAAGAAAGCCATTCTTTGTCCATTCACTGAGCAGCTTCTGCTTGCCCTTGGGGCTGCTTTGAACTGAATTCTGTGGCCCAACATCATGTGCTGGAATCCTCACTTACACCAGTTCTTTCTGGGATTAGTTTTGTTGTGTTAATGAGGCCACATCAGTGCAGGGGGTTCCCTAACCTAATCACTGCTGAGTTAAAAGAAGTTGTGGAGAACAGACTGAGGAAGACAGAGGCCACGAAATTACTGAAGAATTCTGGGGCTACTGGACGTGTGACAAGACCCGCAACCAGAGCTGACAGCGAGCATCTTCCCTCGTGCTGGCACCCTGAATTCACTTCCAGGCTCCTGATCTGTGAGAAAGTGACACTCTATTGTGTCTTGTGGTGTTTCAGTTACAGCCACAGCAGGGGAAGACAGAGACTGACAAAGAACTTTTTATCAGCCTTCTGGAAGCTTCCAGCAAGGAGGGAAGAGGAGACAGGTCCAGAGCCACACAGAACACTGAGAGGGAGAAGGGGTCCTCCTCATGAAAGCAGCTGGGCTCCCCAGCATGAGACGATGGCCCTCGGCTCTTTCTGAGAGCACTGAGATGACAGGTATGTGCTGGAGTCCAGGCGTCTTGTAGCATGGCAGCCTGCTCCTGGTCTGAGGACACGTCTCCCAAGGAATCTTGGTACTAACAACTTCCAAATACAGGTCACAGCTCCCACACTGGACACATCCAGGCTATTTCACTCTTTAGAGCAGAGGCGATCTAAAACGTGGATGATCTAGAGAATGACTGATTCAGAATAGAAGTGCTCTAGATTACAGGTGGTCCAGAGAACGGATCACCCAGCGCGGGGGTCGACACTAGCAGTGATCTCATGACAAGGTAATCTAGGACAGAGGTGACCTAGCGCGGGTGTTGTCTAGAGAACAGATGACCCGGTGCAGAGGTGATTAAGACCAGAGAAAGCAATGAGAAACGTCGCTGACTCTTAGAGACCTCACAGAGGAAAAGAACGGTGTCCACGGGCGGTGTTTCCAAGCTGGGCTTGGGAAGAGCTAAGAGGCACTGAAGCAGGAGGAATCCTGGTGGCTCAGTGCAAAATGTGCTGGTCGTCTAACAGGAAGGTCAGCAGTGTAGCCCTGGAGGAGGAAGTCGGGCGGGCGGTCAGGCTCCTGTAAAGATTCACAGGTCGCAGAGGTCCGATGGGGGGCGCCAGCATCAGAGCCCATTCTAATGCAGTTATTTTTTCCTCTTTAAAAAAGAAAAGGAAGAAAAATCAATGTCTTTGCATTACGATGCTGACAGCGGACAACGGCTATGGCATGGATGCCAGACAACAATCACATATGTCTTAGAAGTATCAAGATGCTTGGCACCAAGGCACATGACCAGGAAGGGCCAGGCCCCAGAGAAAGACACGATGCTTCATTAAGCAGTGACCATTGTGCCATCAGGTTGGAACGGACCCACTGCTGACCCCACAGTGGGTTTTCAGGGCTATAATCACAGGCAGGAGACCGCACACCTTTCTCTGTGGAGCTACTGGTGCAGCTGACCCTTTGGGCTGTAGCACAACACCTCACCTCTAAGCCACCACAGCTCCCAACAACATCACTCATTAAGGGTACTTATTTCCGAAAAGGAAATCCTGGTGGTGCCGGGCTTTAGGTGTCGGCTGCTAACGAAAAGGTCAGCTGCTGCGATCAAGGAGTCGCTTCACGGGAGCTGGGGGAGGCAGTCTCCTCCTGCGGGCGTTTAAGCCCTGGAAACCCAGTGAGTGATGACCCGGGTCACCGTTCAGCCCACCCTGGGCAGCACCCAGCAGGCACCCTGGCCAATCCTGCACTCATCGGCAGAGCTGCTCCTTTGCAGGCGTCAACATCAGCCAGCCCTCCAGAGAGACCCATGATCAATCGCACTAATATTTACCAGACTTGAAAATGAGCTCAGTCTCCAGACAGCTAACTCAAAATTACAGGACAAACGACTCACGAGGCCTCGTGGTAATGAAACATTAAATGCATGTGAGTGGGTGTTTGTGTACATGTGTGCACTTGTGTGTATGCGTGCTGAATATGTGTACTGCTTGTGCATGTTTGCACATGTATGTGGGTGTGCATATACTCACGTGTACAAATAAATGTGTGTGTTGTGTATATATAAATACGTAAGTGTGGATGACTGTGGGTATGTGAGTGTATATATGGAATGTGTGTGAGAGACGGTCTGTATGTGTATGTGGCGTGAGGTGCGGCCACACTGCGCATACATGGGTTTGTACATATAAATGTGTGCAGGACTGTGGGGGGCTGTGCATGTGAATACTAGTGTGTACATGGATCCTTGTGTGTGAACAAAACAGTGTGCCTGTGTAAAGTGTGTACATGTGTTCTTGATGTACAGTGTGTATCTGTGTAACTGTGTGTGTTAGATAGTGTCACGTGTTCTTGATGTATAGCGTGTGTCTGTGTAATCGTGTGTGTGGTAGACAGTGTCATGTGTTCTTGATGTCTAGCGTGTGTCTGGGTAACTATGTGTGTGTTAGACAGTGTCACGTGTTCTTGATGTATAGTGTGTGTCTGTGTAACTGTGTGTGTGTATGGTAGACAGTGTCACGTGTTCTTGATGTATAGCGTGTGTCTGTGTAACCGTGTGTGTGGTAGACAGTGTCATGTGTTCTTGATGTATAGTGTGTGTCTGTGTAACTGTGTGTGTGTTAGACAGTGTCACGTGTTCTT
>NW_006399876.1:3967858-3976050 GCF_000299155.1 Elephantulus edwardii | reverse complement strand
CTGTGTGTGTGTTAGACAGTGTCACGTGTTCTTGATGTATAGTGTGTGTCTGTGTAACTGTGTGTGTGTTTGGTAGATAGTGTGAGAGAGTGTGTGAGCAATAGGGTGCATGCGTGTCTACAAGGCGTGAGCATATCTGAAGTGTGTAGAGTGAGTGTGTGTGAACGTGCGTGCACGAGTGAGGGCACCGGTGTGCATGGTGTGCGTGGGAACAAGCATGCTGGTGCAGCACCGTATGTGCTGTGTGCAGTGTGTGTATGTGAACACCATGAGCGTGTATGTGTGGCCCCCACCACCATGTAGGTGAGAACACGTGCGTACGTGTGCAGGTGCATGTGGTTCTCTAAATGTGTGTGTGCACGTGTGTGCATTTGTGTGAATAAGACAGTTCAAGGATGAGAAAGGTGGAAGGAGAACGAAGAGGCAGACGCCAGAGCTGACAAGGTGTGGGACAAGGCGGGCTGTGAGGGATACAGATGGCGCGATTTCATCTGGGATAGAGACACAGGGAGAAAGGTGGTATCCACGGACTTGGGAGAGCTGCTGGACTTCATCTGACATGTGACCTTCCGGAGGAATGCTGGCCACAGCTGTCCTTTCTAGAGCTCATGGAAGAGGCCAGTTGGGGGCTTCTGTATGGGGGCTCCTGAAATCTTCAAGAAGGTATTTACAGGAAGAGACAGCCCAGCCTGGGTCACTGAAGGAGCAACTGTGAGCAGGCAGGAGCTGCAGCAAGACGGGTGGGTGTCCGCCGTGTCAGAAGCCGGGAGTGACTCCACAGAGCAGCCCTCACACACACAGCTGGAGCCCAAAGTGTTGCTGAACTGCATCGTCTGAAAAGAAACGCCTACATCCTCACCCCTAGTGCCTCTGAATGTCACTTTCTTTGGAAACAGTGTCGTTGCAGATGTGATGAAGTGGGGATGAGGTCACAATGGAGTTGTAGTAGTTTGGAAAAAAGTTCTTTCATTGTTATACAGCCTTCCCCCCCCACCCCAAATTACTATGCAGCTCTTATTCTGGACTCTGTCCCATCAATAACACCTAATCACATATTCCTTTTATACAGTTCTCTCCCTTGTCCGTTTCAATGCCATGTACATTATTCATCCCATCTTTTCTTACTTTCCTCCCAACCCCCCTGTCAGTTCTGTTTTATAACAGTGGCATTATATAGTATTTATCTTTTACATATAATGGAATATTATGCAGCACTGAAAAAAAAAACAAACAAGAACTCATGAAATATTATACAAAGTGGGTGGCCATGGAAGCCTCTATTTTTCCAAGCATGATGTCCTTCTCCAGGGAAGGGTCCCTCTAGATAAAACGTACGTAAGACAACGTCTTGTCATCCTAACTTCTAAGGAACGTTCTAATTGCAATTCTTCCAAGACAGTACTGACGTAGTTACTGTCAGGCTCTGTGCTCTCAGTGCAAACACACAGTGACCCTGTGAACAACAGACCTGACCCTGGCCTGGCCTGTGCCGTCTCCATCATCCTGGACACACGTGAGTCCATTACTGCAGTCACTATGCCAGTCCATCGCATGGAGGCTTTTCCTCTGTGTCACCGACCCTCTATCTTTCCAAGCTTGAAAAGAGGAGACACAGAGACACAGGGAGAGCCCGTGATGACACAGGAGGAGATCAGACAATGAACACTAAAGACAGTCGGCAACTGCCAGACACTGAGAAGGCAAGGAGGAATTTTTGTTTAGAGTTTTTAAAGAGAGCATGGTCCTTCAGACATTTGAATTTTCATCTTCTAGCTTCCAGAATAGTGAAAGAATGGGTGTTTGTAGTTTAAAGCCACGTGTCTGTGCCAATTTGTGGCAGAAGCCCTAGGAGGGTGGCCCAGAACCTCGGCCTCAGCGGGGCATGCCCATGCCTGGCAGCCAGCACCACAGAGACCCAGTCTCACTTTCACAAGGGCTACGGAAGGTGTGTCCTATACTCAGGGAGAAGACAGAATTCAGATGTGATGTCACAGGGCATAAGCTAGAAGCCTGGCCATTTATAAGCAGAGCAAGCTTTCCTGAGTCTCAGTTACCTGGTCTACACAAAGGGAGTGAGAGCAACAGTACCTTCCAAGGGCTCACTAGGGTCCCACGTGAAAGACCTGTGGACCCTACTAGGGAAACACACAGCACAGGAACAATGTGAGCTGGTCCCTGGGCAAGGGCAGCTGTTAAGTAGCCACTAAACCAGCGAGCACCATGTGGTCCAATAAAGTGTGTACACACACACACACACACACAGTAAAGGGTACACACAGTAAAGTGTACACACACAAGGGTACATGCACACAAGTGCACACACATACACACATAGTTAAGTGTACACACACACACAAACACAGAGTAATGTGTACATACACACACACACACACACCCACACCTCTGCCTCCTTTTACCGTGGTTTTCATTAGAATCAGGAGATCTGCACCCAGAGAGGCAGGCTTTTATAATTTTTGGTTTTGTTTTTCCATCACCCCTACCAAGTCCTCAGCCTGGTAACCTTTGATATTTAATCTCCCTTCACTTTGTTCATTATCTAAGACAGAAAAACAAACACTGGCTGCTTTCCTCCTTGGGGGCTCTCAGAAAGCCGGAGGCTCAGGAGTCAGCAGATTAGGCACAATGTGCTGCTTACAATCAAAGCCCTCATTAGCCGATCTCAAGAAGAGAAAACATTCCCTTCACAGCACAACAGAGAAAGAAGGCACGTCAGGAAGCAGAAAAGGACATGAACTGTCTGGCTAATCACCTTCACAAACCATTGTCTCCTCTGGCATGAGACCAAAACAGCTGAAGGATACCCAGCTACCATTACAGAACACGCGGATCAAGGATTCCACTGAAGACTCTTGATCAAAAAGGAGTAATCGCAGAACAGAATTTAAAATTATCATGGAATCCAGACCGTCTAGATCCATGGAGTCTGCATGAACCTCTCAAACTACTGTCGTAAGATAATCTTTAAGCCTCAAACCTGAAATACCCTCCTGAAGTCTTCTTAAGACCAAATAGTAGTTTAACACGTTGCTGCAAATGACGGCTATGGGGGGAAAAAAGTCTTTCTAAGCATGATCCTCAATTTAAAAGTGTGCAGCAACATGTCAGCCCTGTGTATTATGGTTTTTAAAAACAATGTATATGGAATCAAAGTGAAGCAGCAATTTGAAAGATTAGATAGGAATCTTAGAGTGAATTTTCTTAATGGAAGGAGAACAGCTCAGAAAAGAAAGTGAGAACAGGTGCACAGCTCAAAGGACGTAGTGATGTCACTCAATGGTACACATAAAACTGTCTAATTTGTGTATGTGTTGTAGCGTATATTCTCAGGAACAAAATTATACTTAAATAATTGATAAAAACACGTAGATGCGCATAAACCTGGCTATACTTCAATTTAACAAGGGGAGGCTTACCATGGCAAATCTGAAGCAGCAATACAATCGACATCACTAACAGGACCAGCAGCAGCATCAACAGGTCTTCACCACCATCACAGTATCACGGTCATCCTCAACAACACCGCCAACATCGTCAAAGAGGTGCCACGGAGTCGAGTCTGACACAGAGTGACCCTATGAGCAACAGATCTGAACCCGGTCCTGTCCTGTGCCGTCCTCACAGTTCCTGACACACTGGAGTCCACCGCGGCAGTCACCATGTCAGCCCATCTGGCCGAGAGTCTTCCTCTCCTCTGCTGACCCTCCACCTTTCCAAGCATCGTGTCCCCCTCCAAAGAAAAAGCACTTCGTAACAACATGCCTGAAATACATGAGGTGAATTCACATTCTCTTTTCCTCAAAAGAGACTCTGGCTGCACCATCTCAAAAAAAAATATGTGTTTGTTCTTCTGGGCGTCCATGGGATGTTCAGTGCTCTTCTCCAACATCACAGCTCAAAGGCAGCAGTTCTTCTGTCATCCTTATTCACTGTCCTGCTCTCAGATGCATCCAAAGTGATCAAAAAGGCCATGGCCTCTATCGGACACACCTCGATAGCATCACCATCAAGGGCTTCACATCAGAACCATAATCACCACCATCATCACAGTCATCCTCACCAACATCGTCAACACCAGTAACAGCGTCACAAAAAACCATCCTCACATGCACACCCGTGTTTATCGCGGCTTCGTTCACAATAGCAAGGAGCTGGAAACAACCCAGGTGCCCATCAACAAACGAATGCATAGAGAAGCTGTGGTATAGTCACACAATGGAATACTACACAGCACTGAAAAACAAGGAACTCATGCAATATTATTCAAAATGGATGACCCTGGAGAACATTATGCTGAGTGAAGTAGCTCAGTCACAAAAGGACTGATACTGCATGGTGCCACTGTTGTAAAACAGGACTGTCCTTGGAGTTGGGGAGAAACTGAGAAAGTTGGGTTCAATAATGTATACTGCACTGAAACAGATAAGGGAGAGAACTGTTGAAAAGGGATATGTGATTAGGTATTTTTGTCATGACGGGAGTCCAGAGCGAAGGCTGCATAGTGAAGTGGACCTGGGGGAGGGTTTGTAAAACAATGAAAGAATTTTTCTTTTACTTTTCAAAGTGGGTAGTGCACTAGGGGAGACTTAGGAGAAGAGAAAAGGGCAACAATGATTGACTGGAAATCCTAAGTCTCTGTAAATTTTCATTGAAATTAATAATAAAGTAAAAAAAAATCATCACAAAAAAATGGAAAAGTCACCATCACCACCACTGGCAGCATCATCTTCATCGGCACTGTGATCTCCATCACCCTGCTCAGGTCACCATCGCCATCGCCACCGGCAGCTCTTCACCTTCCTCACCATGCCACGCCGTCCTCACTGCGGAAGCCCCATCACCACCAGAATCCGCCTGCTGTCACTGTCTCACCAGTAACATCACCGTGACTGCCATTAGCTTCATTTTCACCCCAACATGACCGACATCATTACCACCGTCACAGCTGCTGTTGTTAAGCGCCGTCAAGCCAGAGGCAACTCATAGTGACCCTATGAACAAACAGCCTGAACACTTGTATAACGTTCGTCCTCTCTCCAGGTTCATAGGGTTCCCGGAGGCAAGCTATTTCGGAAGTGGATGCCACTCCTGCTTCCAGGCTTGTTTCAACCAGGGAGCTCCACCAAACACTGTCCACCATGGGTAACCATTCTCGCATTTGACACATCAGTGTCTGTGTTCAGCATCACAGCAGCCACGAGTTACCTCTGTACAGCAAGTGGACAGACCAGTGCTATACAACCTAGAGGAATGTTTCGCCAAAACCAACTAAAAACAGGCCTGAAAGCTGCAGATTAGAGTCGCCCACCTTTGGCTTGGTAGCATGACTTTCTGCCCACTAGGCCACCTGACCTCTCTCTATGCTGGTGGTGTTGTTAAGTGCCGTCGAGTCGTAGGCGACTCATAGTGAACCTATGAATAAGAGACCTGGACCCTTGTGAAACTTTGGTCCTTTCTCATCTGTCTCATCAGTAACCTCACTGTGACTGCCATTAGCTTCATTTTCACCCCAACATGACCAATACCATTACCACTGTCATTACCAACATGATTTTGTGGAGTGAGCACCGTGTGGAGATAGTGTTCTTGCATGGAGAACTGTCACAGCGTTGAACGCCAAGGGTCTGAGGACACGAAATATCCTCCTGTCGTGCCCAGGGCAGTTCTAGACAACAGGAGAATGTCCCATTCCAAAACGCCTGCGGCATCCCAGCCGAGAGACTCTCAAGTGCTGAAAGATGACCTACAGAGGCCAGAGGGTTCAACACAACCAGGGAAGAGAATTTAAAAACCTTTGCTTGGCCAATTTCCCAGCTCAACAAGGAGAAAGTCTTGCCATGACTGTGTATTTAGTGACAAGAGGCCATGCTCAATATGGGAAAAGAGCCGCTGTCAGATTCTAAAAGCGTGGCCACCCAGGTAAGAACATGTAAGTGACCTAAATGGTTCTTTTCAGTATTCTTCAGTTCTTTCCGCTTCAGAAATGCTGTTCTAACGCATGGTCAGAAATGCATTCTGGAAGGCAGTTTGACACTTACTCAAAAAGCTGAACATAGAAATTCCATATGACTCAACCATTCCATTACTTGGAATATATCCTGAGAATATAAGAACTGAGGCACAAAGTGAGATCTGTACATCAATGTTCATAGCAGCATTATTCACCATCACAAGAACATGGAAACAGCCCAAATGTCCAACCACAAATGAACGGACTGAGAAATTATGGTACATTCACATAATGGAATACTACGCAACATGCAGGAGCAATGATTTTGCAAAGTATTACTTAACTTTGGGGGGACTGGACAGCTTTATACTGAGTGAACTAACTCAGTCCCACAAGGATAAATATAGTATAAAATCATTTTTGTAGATTGAGTATAAGGATCCAAGAGGGGTGGGAGAGGGTGGAAGCACAGGGATGAGGATGTGTGGGGGCAAGAGGGGGGATTAATAATGGGGTCGTACAGTTTGATGTGGGGGGGTCAGGGAAATGGAAAGAATTTGTTTGAATTTGTATTGGAATTTTGTAGTAAACCAGTAGAAAATTTAAAAACAAAACAAAAAACCGAACAACCAAAACAAGACAAAAACACCAAGTAATTGCGAAGACTATGGCCTGGATCAGGGGGGAAAAAAAAAAGAAGAAAGAAATGCTGTTCTAACTCAACCTCTTTGCACATTATACTACATTTTGCTTTGTCTTCTCAAACTGCCCTTTGAAATCTTATGTTCGAGTCTCACACTTGAGCATTTCTTACTTCTGTTTTGACCTCTCTAGGGTCTAGTGGACGGGATGCACTTTTTAGATGCATCATATCACATGGGAGGAGACTGCCCATCATTCTCCCACAGGGCAGCTGATGGATTCAAACTACACGTCATTGGGATCGCAGTGAAGTTTCTTACCACTATGACAACAAAGCTTGGTCTCATACTCTGCGCATGTTGTCAGGAAGGGCTATTCCTTGGAAAAGGACATCATGCTTGGAAAGGTGGAGGGTCAGTCAGAGAGAGTGACACAACGGCCACAGCAATGCGATTGAGTATTTCAGAGATGATGCGGTTGCCCAGGACTGGACAGAGTCCGTCTGCTGTGCACAGGGTCACTGTGTGTCACATTCAACTTGACGGCAGCTGGTGACAATAACAACATGTTCTGTTGCAAGGTTCACAGTCTCTTCTGACATTTTTTAAAATATTTTTGATAATTTGTCTTTTCTTTCTCCCAGTGACCTTTTGCTTTTTTTTGGAGATGATATCCTTGATGTCATCCCACGACTCTCTGGTCTTCAATCATTAGTGTTCAATGCAGCAAACCTATTCTTCAGATAGTTTTTTAAATTCAGATGGCAATGACTCAAGATTGTATTTTGGTTCTTGTGGACTTGTTTTAAGGTCCTTTCACTTCAATTTTCACTTTGCATGAGTAATCGATGGTCCATAGTAAGTCCCTAGTCATTACGACCGCTGATATTGACTTTCTCCAATGTTTCTTTCCACAGATTTAGTCAATCTGATTTTTGTGTAGTGAATTAGGTGAAGTCCATGCACAAGATTGCCATTCATGTTGTTTGTAAAAAGCGTTTGCAATGAATAAATCCTTGATTATATAAAATTCCATCACTTCACCTTCAGCCTCATTTTTACCAAGTCTGCATTTCCGAATTATCAGTTATTCTTTGTGTCTAATCCTTGCATTATAGCCACCAGTTATCACTAATGCATTTTGATTCCATGTTTAATCAGTTTCAGACTTCAGAAGTCAGTAGAAATTCTCTATTCCTTCATCTTTGCCTTTTGTGGTTGGTGTGCATATTTGAATATTAGTTGTATTAACAAGTCTTCCCTTGTTTACCCATTTGTCCGGGGAGGAACATTTCAGTTCTTTCTCCATTCTGGCTAACATGAAAAGTTCAGCAAAGCAAAAAAAAAAAAAACAAAAAAACCAAGTCTTCCCTGTATGCATATGGATAGTACAGGATTGTACTTCAGAATAGATCTTGACATTTTCTTTTTTTTAAAATTTGCTGGAGAAGGGTACTGAATGTACCATGGACTGCCAGGAAAACGAACAGATTCATCTTGGAGAGGATTAAACCAAGCTACTCCTTGGAGGCAAGGATTCTGGGGCTTCGTCTGACATACTTTGGACATGCTGCCAGGAGGGA
>NW_006399876.1:3931562-3967206 GCF_000299155.1 Elephantulus edwardii | reverse complement strand
GAAACCTACAATCAGGAGAAGATAAAATAGATGAATGGGATCTTCTAAGAATCAAATCCCTATGCACATTCAAAAACTTCTCCACCATGGGAAAAAGGGAAGCCACAGACTGGGAAAAAGTATTTGGTAATGACATATCAGATAAGGGACTTATATCTAGAATTTATAAAATACTTGAGCACCACAACAAGATAAAGGTGAATAATCCAATAGAAAAATGGGCACAGGATATGAACAGATGTTTTCTTTTTGACAACAAATGCTACACTTCTCTGGGGCCAAAATATTAAATAGTGCAAGAAATAGCAAATGAACATGGAAAGGAAAAAAAAAACAACAACACACCAGTCATATACCAAAAAGAGTTGGTTAATATTGGACCATTTCAGACGTAACCTATGATCACAAACCAGAGGTAACAAAGGAAGGATTTCAAGCTGCACTGCAGGCACTGGCAAATAAGGCAGCCCCAGGACCTGACGGACTACCAACTGACGAGTTTCAACACACAGAAGCAATCTTGGGTGTGCTCACGACCTTGTGCCAAGAAATCTGGAAAACAGCTCTCTGGCTAACCAATTGGGAGAGATTCATATGTGCGCCTATTCCCCCCCAAAAAAGGTAATCCAACAAAATGTGGAAATTATAAAATTATATAATTACTATCACATGGTGGATACTGTGAGCATGGTACAAGAGAGGGTAAGATTTGTTGTTTATGAGGTCACTAGAGCAACGGCATCAGTCTGGAGACTAAGGTGCGCCTGATCCAGGCCATAGTCTTCACAATTGCTCGCTATGTGTCAGAGAGCTGGACAGTCACTAGGGATGACAGAAAGAGAATTGATGCCTTTGAGCTGTGGTGCTGGAGAAGAGGATTGAATATACCATGTACTGACAATTGAGCAAACAGGTCTATTCTAAAAGGGTGTAACAGGGCTACTTCTTGGAGGCAAGGATTCTGAAGCGTCATCTGATATACTTGGGGCATGTTGTAAGGAGAGACCAGTCCTTGGAGAGGGGCATCATGCTTGGGAAGTTTGGAGGGACAGAGAAAGAGAGGAAAACCCATTGATAAAATGGATTGATCCAGTGACTGGGGTGATGAGGGCAGGTGTGTCAGAGACGGTAGAGTTGGCACAGGATAGAGCAGGTTTCAGGGTTGTTTACACAGGGTCACTATGAGTTGCAAGCAATTCAACAACACATCACAACACCATGAGCCACGAAATCCTTGACTTCAATCTCTTCTCCATTCATCACAACGTTGCTTCAGTTGGGAGGCTATTTGCTTTCTGATGCAGAGGTATAATCTGTCCTGGGTGTAGTCTGTCCGTCACCTACATTAGGCTTCAAAGTCCCCTTTGTGCTCAGCAAGCAAGGTTGCATCATCTGCATATTCAAGTCGCTAACGAGTCTTCCTCCAATCTTGATGCCTTGATCTCCTTCCTCTAGTCCAGGTCCTCAGGTTATTTGCCCAGCATCCTGACTGAATAGATATGGTGAGAGAACAGAACTCTGATCTACAGCTTTCCTGACAGTAAAACACTGCAAGGTAACTCACCACCATCATATAAGAACTGACTCACAGGTGACCCTCCCGTGGGTTTTCAGTGGTAAATTGCACAGAAGGAGTGAACCTGAGACAAAATGTGACTCATCTATAACTCAAAACCAAACCCTGTAAATCCAAACCAGTTCCTATCCAGTGATTCCAGGCTCATCAGCGAAATCTCTGTTCTAGGGGGTGTTCAGTACCTGAGTTCCTTTCTTCCAAGCTGCCTCAGGGGGGACTTGAGTCTTCAGTCTTTCAGCGAGTGGTTTCACCGTGTGTCTAGCCCAGAGATTTCTGTTTAACTCGGAAAGCCGTTAGGTGCCATTGAGTCAAGTACCACTCATAGCGACCCTACGACCAAAAGATTTGAACGTAGTCCTGCCCTGCGCCATCCTCACACTTCCTGACACACAAGAGCCCGTTGCAGCAGTCACTGTGTCAATCCACCTGGTTGAGAGTCTTCCTCTCCTTCACTGACCTTCTACCCTTCCCAACATCAAGTCCAAGGACTAGCACCTCCTGGCAATATGTACAAAATGTGTCAGGGGAAGCCTCATCATTCTTGCCTCCAAAGAGCATTCCAGCTGCACCCTCTCCAAGACATATCTATTTGTTTTCTTGACTGTCCACGGGATGTTCAGTGCTCTTCTCCAACACCACAGCTCAAAGGCATCAACTCTTTTTCTGTCATCCTTACAGCTATTAATCAGAAAGACCATGGCCTGAATCAGACACACCTTAGTCCTACAACTGACATCACAACTCCTCAATAATACGGAGATTTCTCTAACAGCAGATTTTCCCATTGCAATGATCGCCTTATTTCCTGGCTGCTTGTACCAAGCATGTTCATTGTGGATCCAAGCAAAATGAGGCTGTTGATAGTTTCAATCTCCTCTCCATCCATAACTCAGGAAACAGATTACTAAATATCTTAACCTTTTCTACTAAAAGAACCCTGAACACTTTCAAAGACCATCTTGCCCACAATTATTTCAACTGACAGAAAACATGTTTTTCCAATTTCTTTTTTCTCCCATGATAAAATAAGCTTAAAATCTACTGGGGGAAATTAAGAGCTGTTTCTCCCCATCGAAGGCGGTAATTAAGAGGCAGATGCTGCTCCAGATGTTTCACCGGAGTTAAGCCTCTGATGTGTTTTCACAAGGCAGCCGAGCAACAGACCTTCACGCTGAGAAGATGTTAGTGCTCACACACCTCAACATGCTTCTTCTGAGATGGAAATCGTCCACTCCACAAAAGACCCCTTCTACCCAGCTGAAAGGCTTCCCTAAGCTCTTCATGGTGAGCCGGGCACATGGGAAACGGAAAGAGGCTGGTTCCTGTCTCTGGGAACCCGGGTCAAAGCGAAGGGGAAGAAGCAGGAAAGACAGGGAAGCTGTGGCAGTGGCCTGCTCTTAGCGGTGCACCCTGGCCAGTTCCAGCAAAGGGCTGCAGAAGAAGAGAAAGGGTGCCTCGGCCACCAGGTCACCAAACAGGACATGACCAAGGGCGGGACATTAGAGTTGGGTCTTGAAGGGTGAATAGAAGTTTTTCAGACCAAAGAATCCAGGACAATTTAACAACTGGAAGCAAAGTGGGAGCTTCAGAGGCTGAAAGGGCCTGAGTTAGGGGTGGGGTGGGGGGAGACGCAGAAGAGGATGAAGAGCAAGCGGACGTAGGATACAGCTGAGGGTTTCAGCCCGGAGGCCAGAGGACAGAATCACTGGCTGGCCTGGAAGATAATGCTAATGGGGTAGACAGAGGATAAGGCCGAGAATCGGGGTCAACAGCAGAAACTCTCATCCTTGATCTCCCTTCTGTTACCCAAGGTGACAAGCCCCCAGTCACACCATTCTGCTCAGTATTCTGTATCAAGTCCATATCGCACCACCTTCCATACTTGAAGATCTCTGATGCCAGAGGAAGAGAAGAGGAAACAAAAAAAAACAAGGATGCCCAGCAGTGGGGTCTGCAGCAGTCACCTTCGGATGCCCGGGGATTTTCTTAGCCTCGATGACCAGGGAACCCAAGTGCCCATACCCTGGACTTGTTTCACGTGAGCCAGCTTCCTGTCACTCCTCCACTGACCCGCAGAGCCAGCAGCCCACACATCCTGCCTCTTTCAGCCTGGCAGCTCAGGGCACGAGGAGTTGGTGGTAAAGCGTCATCTCCCATTTAGGGTTCACTGGAGCATGGGGACCAATCCACATCCCTCAGTGATCCCCAAACTCTCTAAACCTACCCCCTGGATCTGTCATGTCTGATACCAAGAGCAGATACTCGTGCTTCCCTGAAAGAGAACTAAAATACATGCGTTTAACAAGGAATGGTAGGAGGTCTTGGGTAGTTTCAGCAGTTAAGTGCTCAACTCTTATCCATAAAGTTGGAAGTTCAAATCCACTCAGCAAATAGGCCAAGTGATGTTTCCAAAAGGTCAGTCTTGAAAATCCTATGGAAGAGATGAGTGACTGTGCAACGCAGTCCCAGAAGCACAGCTACAAGGTACGTCACGCCCATTCACATCACCAACCCCATCAATGACACTCAACCCTATCAACTCCATCAACATCATGCGCACCATCTACCTCATGCACCATATCCCCCCATCATCCGTGTGCTCCATAAACTCCACCAAGCGCATCCCATCATCCCCTCCACCCTTCCTACCCCATCTGCTGCGTCGACTCCCTCTACTCCATCAAGCCCGTCCAATCCATTCGCTCCATCCACATCAACAACCCCGTTCAGCTCACCAACTCCATCAACCTCATCTACCCCATTAACTCCATCAGCTGCATACACTCCATTAACTTCATCAACCTCAGTCACTCCATTAATTCCATGTTGTCATTAGGCCATCGAGTTGAGTATAACCCATAACCCATAGTGACTCTTATAAATAAAAAATCTGAACTCTGCCTGTCCAGTGCCATCCTCACACTTCCCGATACATTAAAGCCCATTGCGGCAGTCACCATGTCAATCTACCTGGTCGAGGGTCTTCCTCTCCTTTGCTAACCCTCCACATTTCTAAGCACCATGCCTCTCTCCAAGGAATAACCCCTTCTAGCAACATGTCTAAAACACGTGAGGTGAAGTCTCAGTCTCTCTGCCTCCAAAGACCACTCCGGCTGCACCCTCTCCAAGACAAATTTGTTTGTTCTTTTGGCTGTCTATGGGATGTTTGGTTGTCTATGTGGCTGACTCTGAGAAGAATGGGAATCCCAGAACACTTGATCGTACTAATGTGAAACCTATACTTGGACCAGGAGGCAGTCGTCAGAACAGAGCAAGGAAACACTGCATGGTTCAAAATTGGGAAGCGTGTATGCCACGGATGTGTCCTATCTCCATACCTTTTCAACCTGCATGCAGAACAGATTATCCAGGAGACTGGGTTCTATGAGGAGAAATGTGGGGTCAAGATTGGTGGACGATTTATCAACAATCTGCGTTATGCAGATGACACAACCCTGCTTGCTGAAACTGAGGAGGACCCGAAGCGCCTGCTATGGAAGGTCAAGGACTGTAGTCTTCAATATGGATTGAGGCTCAATATCAAGAAGACAAAGATTCTCACCACTGGACCAACTGGCAGCATCAGGATGGATGGTGAAGAGATTGAGATTGCACACAGCTTTAGTTTGCTTGGCTCCACCGTCAACACTCTTGGCACGAGTAGCCAGGAAATTAAAAAATGTATTGTGTTGGGAAAGTCTGCTGTTAGGGACCTCTCCAAAGTACTGAAGAGCAATGGTGTCTCTCTGGAGACTAAGGTGCACCTGATACAGGCCATGGTCTTTACTATCACTTTCTATGCATCAGAGAGTTGGACAATGACTAGGGATAATAGAAGGAGAGTTGATGCCTTTAAGCTGTGGTGTTGGAGAAGAGTGTTGAATATACCATGGACTGCTAAGAAAATGAACAGGTTCATCCTGGAGAGGATTAAACCAGGCTGCTTGGAGGCAAGGATTCTGAGGCTTTGTCTGACATATTTTGGACATGCTGCAAGGAGGGACCAGTCCTTGGAGAGGGACGTCATGCTTGGGAGGGTAGAGGAACAGTGCAGGAGAGAAAGACCCTTTATGAAGTGGATTTATTCAGTAACTGGGATAATGTGGGTAGGTATGCTGGAGACAGTGAGACTGGCACAGGATAGAGCAGGGTTTGGGGCTGTTGTACATAGGGTCTCTATGAGCCACAGGTGACTCAACGGCACATAACAACATGGGATATTCAGTAATCTTCTCCAACACCACAGCTCAAAGACATCAATCCTTTTACCATCATCCTTATTCACTGTCCAGCCCTCAGATGCATGGCAAGTGATTAAAAAGACCATGGCCTGAGTCCGATATACTTTAGTCTTCAAACTGACATCATTACTCCTCAATGATTTGGAGAGGTCCCTAACTGCACACTTTCCCAGTGTAATGTCTCCTGATTTTCTGCTTCTAGTACAAAGGGTGTTAACTGCGGATCCAAGTAAGATGAAGTTGTTGACAGTTTCAATCCATCATGAGGATGCCTACTGGCCCAGTGTTGAGAATCTTTGTTTCTTAACATGGAGATGCAATCCATATTGAAGGCTGTAGTCTTTGATCTTCCGCAACAGTGCTTCAAATCCACCATACTTTCAGCAAGCAAGGCTGTGTCATTTGGATAATTCAAGTTACTGATGAGTCTCCCTCCAATCCTGTGGCCACATTTCTCTTCATAGAGTTCAGCTTCTCAAATAATTTGCTCAGCATACAGACTGACTAGGTATGGAGAGAGACTACAACCCTGGTGCATTCCCTTCCTAATTTTATACCATGTAGTGTTGCCTTGCTCTAGTCACACAGCAGCCTCCTGGTCGAGGTACAGCCTTCACAAGAGCACAGTGCAGTGCTCTGGATTCCCCTCCTTCGGAACAGTAGACCGAATTCGTGATGATCCCCACAGATGCCTTTGCACAGTCACTAAAGCACAGACATTCCTTCTGTATTCTTTACTTGCAGCCAGGATCCGTCTGACCTCAGCAATGATATTCCTGGTGCCATGGCCTCTTCTAAATCCTGCTTGAACATCTGGAAGTCCTTGATCTATGTGCTGTTCTAGTCATTTCTGAATGATCTTCAGCAATATTTTGCTTGCATAGGATAGTAATGATACTGTTTGCATTTCTTGTTTGAAGCATCAACTCCACATATCCCCATCAACTCTCTCAACCTCATCCAGTCCATTCACCCATCTTCCCCATCCACACTGACAACTCCATCAATTCATTAATCCCATCACCCCATCTACTCTGTAAGCTCTGTAAGCTCCATCATTTCCATCTACTTCTTCTCCCCTATTCACCCCGTCCATCCATGAACCCTGTAACTCCATCAACTCCATCCCCACAAATCCTAACAGAACAAACGAAGACAGTAAACGCCTACTTGCTGAAGAGAGTAATGAGGAAACCTGGTGGAGGGTATCATATCTGTTTGCCGTGATCTCCATTTCTGGCCCCAACTGGCATCGTCTCATGTGGGACAGTCACCAGGTGCTGCAAATGGGCAGTGCTTGGACCTCAGCTGTGGAGGGTGGACACGCACTGAGAACCCTTGGTCTGTCACATATGTACATATTGAACAAGGATGCGAGCTTGTAATTCAGGGAACCTCCTGCCAAGTCCGGGTCAGGTGTGTTCCAGTTGGGCCCCACTGGGCCCCAGACTCTGCTCTCTGTAAGGTCAGCTTCCTTTTTGCCAAGAGAAATGCACGTTATCACTGCAGAAGTCCCCAGAGCGGACACCTGTCAGGTGCCATCAGGTGTGTGGGTAGAACTGCACCACTCACCTGGTTGTAGAGGGCACAGATGTGCAGTGCCGTGTTCCCCGAGGCGTTCTGGGCCCCCATGTCCGCCCCGTAGAACAGCAGGTGCTCCAGGTGCTGGACGTGGCCGTATCGGCAGGCCTACAAGACAGAGGTCATCTGTGAGTTGGTGGAGGTCATCTGTGAGTCAAGAGCCCTAGCCACTGTCTAGGACAAGGTCAGAACGTACATTAACCCACCCAAGACAGCCCACGTGAGGTCATGTCTATGAGATGCTAAATGTGTGAAACAGAAACCCCAAACACATCAGTACCTGGAACTGATGGAATTATGTACCCAAAGACATGCTGACATCCTAACCTCACACCTGTCACGACACTTTGTTGGGGAATCAGGATCTTTGAAGATTCCCACTTAAGTTAATGTGTGGTCACAGCTGAGGTCACACTCATAACCCCATACATGGAATCATACCCAGCACCCTACAGGGGTAACCTGAGGTCACACTCCTGATAGGAGCATGAGGTCAGGCTCGTGGTTCCAGAGGAGTGACCTGAGGTCCTTCTCATTCACAAAATAGGGGGCAGATGCATCTAAGGACCAGGGGACACTCAGATCCCCATGTCCACCAGGAAGGGGAGCGGCGGGGATGGCTCTACTCTCAAAGTCCCCCAAGACGGACATGCTGACCCACATCTGTACTCCCCACACTGTGAGGCAGCATGTCACCAATAACCCCGATGGAGTGGGGCGTGGTCACTGGGACACAATCTTCATTCTTCTTCTGACTGCTGGACCCCAGCTGGGAGTGGAGGGCATGTCCCTCAGGAAAGTCTGGGGGACCTGAGCTTGGCTATGGAAGGGGCTCTGGGACCCCAAGTCCTTTTCATTCAGATCAGAGACCCAAGATACCCAGACAGATTCGCACCACACACCCAGTGACTCGCTGTCCCACTCACGAACCAGCCTGTGAGAAGCCCACTTCCCGCCCCAGCCTCAACATGCAGGCTGAGAAGGGTGCAGGGAAATACAGGAGGGTCCCCTTATTGTCTGGGACAGCCTTGACTTTGCGGCTTTAAGGCTGAACCCACCACCTGCAGAGTGTGGGCACAGCTGGGAGGGTTCACAGCGGGAGAGCCCCTCTTGCCAGCCCTTCTGTAGAGTCAGCCTGTGGGGTGACAGTCCAAGGTCTCAGGGGACAGCCAGCTCCAGCTCTATGTCAGGGACGATGCTGCAGTAGAACTGTTACCACACACCTCGTGTGGCCAAGAGGAACCACACCCTCTCAGGGCTCCTGGGAGCGTCACACGGGTGATGTCTCAAAGGGCGTCCACCATGTCCCAGCTCACAGAGTGAGGGCGCATCCTGCAGAACTCGGGCACCTCACCAGCTCCAGGCTCTGCCTCACCCACATCATGACGTTCTATCATGTGCGCTGCCCCAGAAGACCCCAGCCAGCCAGCCATCAGCCTCTGGGTAAGTCAGCAAGTGGCCAGGACTCATGGGCACTCCAGACACCCTGCCCCACCACAGGCTCCTCTGGAAGGGTCCCCATGGTAAAGGAAACCATGCTGGGCAGGGTCGTGTGGACGCAGCTGGACAGCCTCAGGGCTGGGGGGCTCCTGGCCGTGGAGACGTGTGCTGTTCCCCTCTGCACAGCCCGAGAGAAAGAGCCACACCTCGATAATTAATAATGAGGAGAGAAGACAAGGAGGATATTTAAATTAGTAATTGCCCGAGCTGGAGAAAAAACTGAGAAACGCGTTTACAGCTGCTGTGTGCCCTGAGGAGTGAGCTCGTTAGCGAGTAGCACAGATGCCAGCTGTGGATACCACTGGTAGTGTAGTGTATAAAGCATGCAGCTGTGAACCAAAACATCAACAGTTCAAACCCACAAGCTGCTCCTTGGCAGAAAAATGGGCAGTCTCCTCCCATGAACTTGTCAAACACCTCAGTGAGGGTCACTAGGAGTGGGCACTGACTCTATGGTGGGCCCTGTATTGTGTGGGGAGGTCCACCGGACCCCAGTGGACACATGAAGGCCCAGGACTGGAAGGTGTGGGGATCACCTGGGGCTGCTGGGGCCAGCAACACGTACAGAGAGGGTGTGGGGGAGAGGTAAGGGCTAAGGTGAGTGAGAAACAGACACTCAGTGAGAGAGACACAGAGAAAATCAGATAAATTAAAACAGAAAGAAAGAGGCAACAGCAGGGAGATACACAGACAAAGATAGAGACACAGAGAGAAAAGCACAGAGATAGCAAAGGAGGGACCAGGACAGACACACAGACACAGAAGTGCATGCGAGCCACAGCCAGCGGGACTCCGAGCTCCTTGACACAGCTACAAAATAAAGTCCAACTCAAAACACTACATCTGAGCAGCATCTACTGGACGCTTCAGAACACGAAGACTAGACCCCACATGCATTCCTTCCCCAAGCAGCCTGGGCTGGGACCACTGTCCCTCCGAAGGGGAAGGCCGGTTCACTACCTCTCCACAGACGGGCCCCAGCACGCTGCTCTGTCACCGCTCAGTATAACTGTCCCTCCAGCAGTAAGAGAAGCTCAGGGGAGCTCTGGTGGCCTAGTGGCAAGGAGCTGCAACTACAATCCCAGAGGCGCACGGTTCGAATCCACCAGGTGCTCTGCCAGGAAAGTGGGGAAAATCTCCTCCTGTACCAGTCAGATCTGATTTGACAGTACACTCACACAAAAATAATAAAAAAATTAAAAAAAGAAGAGAAGCTCAAGGCCACAGATTCATGGAGAAATGCATGGAGACGTGTGCATCCTCTTCCTCGGTCAGTGGTCACCTGTGAGGCCCTAAGCCCCATCCTGAGAAGGTGCGCTCTCTCCACCCGTCAAACGACACCCAAACGGAGACTGAAGAGGAACCGTGACCCTTAGCAGATGTTCCGGGAAGAGCACATTCAAGGGCTGCGTCCCCATTCTTTCCTTCTTTCTCCACACCTAACTCCGGGGCGCAGGCGGTAGGAATAGCACTGCTCACCCACAGAGGTTTGTGGCCACCAGTGGCTCTGCAGGGGGATGGCCGCCCTCCTTCCGTGAGCCCCTGGAAGCCCCCTGGAGGGTCAGCCATGAGCTGACTCAATGGTACGAGTTTGAGATTTTAATATTTAAATACAGGCTCCTGGTGGCACAATGATTACGTGCTGGACTGCTAACCACGAGGCCAGCGGTTTGACTCCACCAGTAGCTCCGAGGGACAAAGATGTCTGCTTCCGTGAGGACACACAGCCCTGGAAACCTCTGGGCAGGTCCCCTGTCCTTCAGGGTCGCTGTGAGTCAGCAATGACTGCAAAGCAGCGAGGGGCTTGGTTAATCAAGAGAACATGGGAAACTGCTGAAATAGGACAACTCGAACAATACCCATAACCCCAGCATCTTCATTCTGCCATGCAGGTGTGTTTGCAAGGGACACTTCTGGTATTCTCTTCTTCCCCTTCCATCTCTGATGGCCAAAATACAGAAGACGTACTTCTGAGAACGAGGACATCGTGAAGAAGCAGAAAGTCGCCTACGGGCAGGGGAACACGGCAGGAAGGACGGGACGCAAGCAAGGTGGCAGTCAGACCGGCTGCACGTAGTGGGACAGACAGGCTACGGGCAGGGGAACATGGCAGGAAGGATGGGATGCAAGCAACGTGGCAGTCAGACCGGCTGCACGTAGTGGGACAGAGAGGCTTGGCAGTGGGTTTCTCACCGTCAGAAAAGAAGGGCCCAAGTGTCACTGGTGGTGCTGTTAGGGCGTCATCACGCTGATTCTGACTCACAGACGGACCCACAACAACAGCTCGCATCCTGCCCAGTCCTGAGGCATCCTCTGTCTCCACCCTGAGCCCACCGAAGCTGTCACGGCGTCAGCCCACCTCACTGAAGGTCTTCCGCTTTTTGACAGAGCCCAGCTTCTCCAACGATTTGCTCAGCATACAGACTGAATAGGTACGGAGAAGACATGACCTTGACAGACACATTTTCTGATTTGAAACCACGTGCAATTCCCTGTTTTGTTCAGATGACTGCCTCTCAGTTGGTGTAGATTTTTCCCGAGTACAATTAAGTGTTCTGAGTAACATTCTTCTCAATATTACCCGTAATTTGTTATGAGCCACAGAGTAGAATGCCTTCGCATAATCAATAACACAAACAGGGATCGAATATTCTGATTCCAGCCAAGAACCATCTGATGTCCACAACGATGTCCCTCACTCCCCAGCCTCTGCTGAACCCAGCTTAAATGTCTATCAATTCTCTGCTGATGTACTGTTTCAGTCATTTTTAAAAATAGTCAAAGATTTTATTTGCGTATGATTGTAATTACATTTTCTGATCATTCTCACATTCTGTTGGATCACCTTTGTTTGAAACGAGCACAAAAACCAAAATACAGGATCTTTTCAAGCTGATAGACTAAGTAGCTTGTCTTTCAAATTTTATGGCACAGACAAGTGAGCATGTCAGAGGCGGCATCTGTTTGCTGAAACACCTCCACGGGTACCCTGTCAATTTGCAGTCTTTCATTTTTTGCCAATGCCTTGAGAGCAGTTTGGATGTCTTCCTTCAGCGAAATTGGTTCTTGATCATATGCCACCTCCTGAAATGTGAGTTCCCCTCGAGTCCTTTCAGTGCCGTGGACTTGTGTATTCCTTCTGATGCATGTGAACACTAATGGCCAAAGACTGGACAAGCTATGGGATGGCATAAAAAACTTATACACAAAGAAGGCAACAAAGTATCCTTAAGACATCAGGAGAAAAAGAAAATACTAAAATTGATGTTCAAAGAGATTCTGAACCTTGCTCTACAGTGTTGAGATGTTAAAGAGCGAAATGATGAGATGAGGGAACTGAACTGAATATTTCAAAGAGAAGTGCGAGAAGACAAAGCAAAGCATTATAATGAAATGTGCAAAGACTCAGAGTTAGAAAATCAAAAGGGAAGACCATATCCAGCTCATGATGAAAGAACTGAAGAACAAACCCAAGCTTTGAGTTTATGGGCAAAATATTCTATGATGCAAGAAGTCGCTCAGCTGGGATAATAGAAACACATTGTATCATCTCGCAAATATCTGAGTGCACACGGCTGTAAGTGAAAACACGGATGAGTAAGGCGTTTCCTACAAACACCAGCCAATGAAAGTAGAAGAAATGACGAGATGATCCACTATTGTGCCACTGTTATTGTCAGGCGCTGCTGATTCAGCTCTGACGCATGGCGACCGTGTTCCCAGAATCCCCGCCCGGCCATGCACCGTCCCCACAGAGTAACCACCACAGTGAAGTGAAAAGAACTCAGGAGACGGCTGCCGGCATGAGCGCAGGGTGACGAGGAAGTGAGTGGAATCCAGAACTGAGACGCGCACACGATACTGACACGCTATCTACCAAGAGACAAAGGGTACCAGAGCGGGGAAGCTTCAAGTGGTCAAGAAGGTGGCCGGAGTGCATGTCCAGGCACGGGACGAGTGGTCGTCACATGCCACTGGGTGGGAGGCAGTGAATGGCCAGCCGACTTCAACTCGATCATGACATTCTCCCAGCAACACGTAAGCTGGGATCATGATGGGGTGTGAGGACAAACCCACACCGAGAAACAGTGTACAGCACCGCAGCCCAGCAAGGCTTCCAGTCTTGATGACCAGGAAGGACCCAGGCCACCTCCGAGAGCCCAGGTGGGCGCTGCCAGTACCAGGACGGCCCACCGGTGATGAAGGAGCTCTGGGGGTGCAGTAGCTCAAATGTGTAGCTGCCAAGTGCATGTTTGGCAGTTAGAAGCCCCTGGCTGTTCCCGAGGAGATGAGGCAGCACATTAAGGCTGGAAGCCCTGGAGAGCCTAATGGGTCTCCTCTGTCAGCAGAGTTTCTGTGAGTCACACTGTGAGTTACTATAACGAGGGACGGGGGGACTGGGATGCTGTTTCTGATCAAGGGGGGCATGGGGTTCTCTACATTGACCTTGAAACTCTTCTCCAAGTTTAGAACTGAAATAAATTCAGGATGAGTTGCAATTAAACAATAACTATTTAAAAGGCAGCGCTTGCTTGATCCAGAGGCCTTGCAGCTTTGCAAACTTCAGGTGACCACTGTGTCCACAGGAGAAGCAACACTAGCCTGGCGGTGGTTCTCAAAGGTTGAGTGGTGTCAGCACGTCTGGAGACAGCTGGGGAGGGTGGAGTGCAGGGCGAAGGACAAACGGCGTATAGGTCAGAATACAGACTACACAAAGTCCAAGACACTGCCTTGGATTCTGACCACCTCCCCTCAACTGCACCAGGCCCCTGGGAGGCACCTACAGTTCTCACTCTGTTCCCACCTGAAAGGTTGTTGGTTCAAGTCCACCCAGAAGTGGGTAGGAAGGAAGAACTTCTGAAAGGCTGGTGTTGAAACCCCACAGAGCACAACCACACAATGACACATGGTGATGCCAGGACTCTGAGTCAACTTGAAAGCAGTTGGTGAGAGAAACAAGCACCTCAGATTTCCCTCGGGTGTCCCAACCACATTCCCAAGGTGCTTTTAGAACAAGTACAAGGACCCACCCCATATGTGCTCTCTCATTTCCTGGGTGAGGAGTGGGTGTGTGCAGGTGGTACCACTGATGCCCCCAGATCCCAGGCTCACCCCAGTCACACCGAGCGTGAGCCCCACAATCCATCAATCAATCACTCGGTGTAGAACAAGAAAGTGGGGTCACCTTCCTTCAAGCACTTTACTGCCATCTGCTGGACCCTGGTGTTAAATCCCAGCCTTAACACCACAGCAAGAGGGAGGGCGTCTCCTGTCATTGTCTGGTGACCTGGAGTGGACTCCGAGTGCTGGTGACCTCGCACACAACAGAATGGAGCCCTGTCCTATCCGGTGTCAGCATCCACCACACCCACGGTGACATTCACTGCGCCGGTCCATCCACGGAGGGTCCTCTCTTCCTCTGACCGTCCACTTTCCAAGGACTGGCCCCTCCGGACAGCACACCCACAGCCTGTGAGACCAAGTCTTGCCATCCTTTCCTCGACGAGCACCATGGCCGCACTTGCTCCAGGACAAACGTCCTTGATCCTCGGCAGTCGTGAGATGTTCTACTCTCCTGGCCAGTACCACAACGCAAAGGCATCAATTCTTTCTTGGTCTTATCCCCTGTCCAGCTTTTGCACACGTAAGAATCAATAGAGGGCCAGCGGGCTGAGGGGAACCCTGGACACGGGGGCCTGAGTGTGCACGGTGCTAACAACAGATGGACAGACTCAGATGCAGGATCTCCAAGCACGGGAACTATACAGGGTCAGAGAGAAGCCCGTTTATCCCTGGGTCTCCTCCTGCCACCAATTCAGAATCAAACTGTCTTCTGGCTGAAGCCTCAAGGCTCGATCAGGAGTGAACCTGATGAGGTACGCTCTGTGGGAGCTGGCAAGCCGCTCCGCCTCCCGCGGCCAGACTTACTCCTCACAGACCTGGAGTCGAGAACTGGTATCCGCCAGGAGGGTCCCACAAACCATAACCCACTGCAGTGCTCCGTCATGTTTCTAAAGCAAATGCCCATCCTTCTCCCGGTGGATGTGAACTGCTGACCTTTTTATTGTGCTATGACCACGGCCCTTCCACAGGGGGCAGAAGACAGAGAAAGAGGAGAGGAGGCACCACTGGGGCAGTGGCTGCTGGCGGTGGGCAGTCACGGGGAAGAGGTGGGCGTAAGATGGCACTGTCCACCCAGGGCTCAGGTTGTTCCACGTGGTCAGTGGACTCTGTAGGAATGTGTGGTCCTCCCAGACTTGAGGAGAGACTGGCCACTAGAGGGCAGGGACACAGCACAAAGCAAGTCCAAGCTCAAGCTGCCCAGGATGCCGACGTCCCTGGGAGCCACGCCAGAACCAGGAGCCACAGGCCCAGGGAAAGCTGCCACACCCAACGCGGTGCTGTGGTGGCATGAAGACCACAGTGACCAGCAGCTCTGGGACAGCTATACTCCATGTCCAGGTGCCAGACTCAGGGACAGAACTGGGCTACTGGGGGACCTGCAAGCTTGTGCATAGAGCCGGCTTCACAGCAAGTGTGTCAGGGCTACACGGACATACACCCCCACCCCCACCCCAGATGTGTACCACACACAAGCAGACATGCATACAGGATACACACACCACACAGATGTGTACCGCACACACGTACAGACACTCACCCCATCCCCCAGTCCTGTCCACTGCCCCAGTGCTGCTGTGACACCCAGATCACAGCTCAGGGGCTAGACGGGTGAATCAGGAGCTCAGCGGGACCCATGCCCACCTGGTCCTCAGTCCCACCTGGTCCTCAGTCCCACCTGGTCCTCAGTCCCACCTGGTCCTCAGTCCCACCTGGTCCTCAGTCCCACCTGGTCCTCAGTCCCAGCTGTAACTACCTTCCTGGGGTGTCTGTGTCCCCGTGTGTGAGTCGAGGCCTCACCTGCCTTTTCCACAACTTGAAGGTGATGAGGTTTAGGACCCACCCACACCACTGTGGCCTCGTGAGCACAAGGAAACCCTCCTCCCAGGATGAGCGCAGCCAAAGGTAGAGGGCTTGGACCCCAGCACATGCTTGGACCACAGTTCACTCATTGCAGGTGTTTAGGGGTGCTGGGTGAAAGAAGCCAACAGGTGACCTCAGAAACAGAAGTCGCTGCTACCTACAGGCCATAAGAGTGACCAGTCCAAAGCCTCCTTCCTCCCCAGAGTTTCCCCTTCATCTCCTGATGGGTGTCCTGGCTGTTCCCCCGTGGACCACACTCCTTGCTGTGCCCAGAACCACGCTTGGAAGCCACACATGGGGCACTCTGATTGGCTGATTCTGCCACGTTCAGCCAATGGAGAGCAGGAGAAGAGAGCGACTGCAGTACCAATTCCTGTCCTGAGCAGTCTTTCTGAGAGAGTTGTCCCCACTGGCCACCTGGCCCCTGTGGTGGCCTCTCTCCCAGAGCCCTATCTTCTCAGCTATTGAGGTGGCAATGGTGTCCCTTGTTTCTGAGTGCTGTAACCCTTAACCCCACCACCTGGTCCTGACCCATGAAGGGACCTAGGAGGCCTCTGGCCATCACTGACTTGCCCACCACTGCATACATGGCGGGTGTGGAAAACACATGCCAGGCGCTGAACATGCTGGCATCACGCTGGCCTCCTGTGCTGCCCAGGGCACTGGCTAGCCTGCTCTATAAGTGACCTGGATGGTGGGGGTCTGATGGACTCCTAGCCCCCCACAAGGGCAATCACTCCTCGACTTCAGTTAACAATCGTCATGCAGGAAAGCTGCAGCCTGCCTGTCCCTCTGCCAGGTGCCCTGGAATTCCCGAGCAGAAAGCCCACACGTGGTGGCCATCACAGGCAGAATTACTGTCTCAGTGCAGAAGGATGGACGTCAGAATTCAGACCGCTGGCTCTAGGGGATGCTACCTCTCCGCCAGGGGGCTCCGGGTGCAGGCCCTTCCCTCCTTCCGCTTCTGCAGCCCCTGCCTGTGGTCCTTGGCTCCTCCATCTACACATGGTGTCTACTATCCCTGTTTATGCCCCATGGTTCTCTACATGACGAGGGACAGGCCACGCCTGCACTGACATGGTCAGATGGTGACGAGGGACAGGCCACGCCTGCACTGACATGTGGTCAGATGGTGGCAAGGGACAGGCCACGCCTGCACTGACACGGTCAGATGGTGGCATAAATGAGTGAGCCTGTGGCAGCTAACCAGAATCTTGGACAATCAAGTCCACCTTAAAGTGCCTCAGAAGAAATGCCTGGCGATGACCTCTGAGTATCTGACCCCAGGAAACCTGCCCAAGACCAAGTGGTGGACTCCACAGCAACGGGAACTAGACAGTCAACCCGACCTCATGAAACAACGTTGTTGTTGTTATGTGCCGTCAAGTCGCCGGCAACTCATAGCGATTCTACAACAGGTCTGAACCCTGCTCTGTCTGTGCCAATCTTATTGTCTCCAACACACATAACTGGATTAACCAGTCACTGAATCAATCCATCTCATCGAGGGTCTGAGGGTCTTCCTCTCCTGCGCTGTCCCTCCACCCTCCCAAGCATGACGTCCCTCTCCCAGGACTGGTCCCTCCTTGCAACCTGTCCAAAGTCAGATGAAGCCTCAGAATCCTTGCCTCCAATGAGCAACCCGGTTTCACCCTCTCTAGGTTGAACCTGTTTGTTCTCTTAGCGGTCCATGGTATATTCAATACTCTTCTCCAGCACCACAGATAAGGCATCAATTCTCCTTCTATCCTCCCTCGTCATATGACATAACGAAGAGCCCGACTTCCCAGGTGGGACCTCCACCCCAGAGAATAGGGGGTGGTTTCCACCACAGCCTTTAAGTAAAAAAACTAAACCCATGGCTGGCAAATCCTAGCGTTAACAGACTGCCCCGTCCTTCTCCCTTGGAGCTGCTGGTGGATTTGAACCACTGACTTTTCAGTTAGCAGCCCAGCATCAGGACAGCTACATATATTTGGGGATATGACACAATAGTTAGCACCTTCCCAGTTGCCCAGGGACGTCTAAAACGCCTGGCTGGGTGGGAACACTGCTAGTCCTACGTGTCGGTTACTCAGCCTGCCCTTCAGAGGCTCGGGGGCTGTGGGGCGGGGTGTCACGGGGCTCGCCTGGACGCTGGCCCGACCTCGCAGGGACAGGTGGGTGGAGACGCCACCGGGGCAGAAGCAGAGTGGAGAGCAGCCACACCTGGTGGATCTCATGCCATCCGTTCTCGTCCCGGCAGCACACGGAGGCGTGTTCGTGGAGCAGGAGCTCACAGCAGTAGGGGTCCCCCCCAACGATGGCCGTGTGGTACAGCGGGGTCAAGCCGTAACTGTCCTTGTAATCTGGTGATGCTCCGAGCTCTAGAAGGGTCTGGAGAGAAAACACAGGTATGATCTGTAATGGATTCAACTGTGCCCCCAAATGAGGGAGCTGGCATCATAACCCGGCACCCAGGGCCTGGAACTGAACTCTGATCTTGGGGGAATGGCTTTCAGCCAATCAATGGACAAGCCTAGGAAGAGATCATTTACACCAAGAGGCGCCTGCTCCTCAGAGGAAAAGGGCAGCATTCGCCCGGGGAGAAAGCCCAGAAGACAAGAAAGGGCAGGAAAGAAGACAAATGGAGCTGGGAAGCCCAGGAGGAAGCAGGGAAAGTGCCGCCGTGTTGAGGGGACTACGACTCTTGCCATGAACAGAATCGTGTAAACTGTTGACAGGGAAGTTAAACTCGGTAAACTTTCATCCAAACTACAACAAAAGATTCAAAGAGAAAGAAACCTTAATCCCATGGACTGTAAATAAGGAGCCCTGGGAGCACAGTGGGCTAAGGAGTTGAGCTGCAACCCAAAAGGTCATTGGTTCAAATCCACCGGAATCTCAGAGGGAGAAGGATGAGAGGATCAGCTCCTGCAAAGATGCGCAAACTTAGACCCCCAGGAGGTGGCACACAGAGAGGCTCCACGGGCTTCCGAAGCCAGGAATCAAACACTGTGATTTCTGAAGAGGATAACTGGAAAAGTGCAGCTGACAGGAAGCAGGGACTCCTGTCTGTGACTTCAGAGAGGGCGCCGTCTCTGGGGCCTGCCTACAGCGCCACCAGGTCCCTGACAGCACTGCTGAGTGTGGGCTGTCCCATCGTGCTGGGCCCTAGGCCACTGGGCACTCTGCTCCACTCGGCCACCACACGAGCACCCTGCACTTGTACATCAGTGTCCACTGCAGGACGTCTCATGGTCACAATAGGGGGATAACACAGGTGCCCACCAACAGGCAGAAGGGTGAACACAACAGTCCACCCACACTGGGATACAGCTTCACCCTGCAGGGGAATGAAGTCCTGCTTTGTGCTACAATACAAGTGGACCTTGTAAACCGGGTATTGAGACAAGCCAGGCACCAAAACACTGTTCAGTCCCACTCATATCAGGGAACTCTGGTGGCCTCGTGGCAAGAAGCTGAACTGCAATCACAAAGGTGTGTGGTTCGAATCCATCAGCTGCTCTGTGGGAGAAGGATGGGCAGTCTCCTCTTGTGCAATTAACCTCTGAAACGCCACTGGAGGGTCAGCTGTGGTCGGTTCTGACTCGACAGCACACAGCCACAATGTATCAGGGACTCTGGGTGTAATCAGTAGGGAATTACGCTGCTGATGTAATTCACACTTCTTTAGAGGTTCACGTCCACCAGCCATCTCCTCCCGTGAGATTAACAGCTTCAGGAACCCACCTGAGGGTTAGCTATGAGTCAAGGCAGCGAGAGAGAGAAGGAATATCAGGCAAACACTGAGACCCCAAAGTCCGCCCATGGTCACCAGGGCTGCAGGGAGGAGGAAGGGGTCGTTACTGGACAAGGGGCTGCGTTGAGGAGGAAGAAGAAATTGAGAAGCAGCTGTGGCGATGACACAGCTTGGTGAACGGAACTGACATCACTGAAGTGCACACGTGGAGCATGCCCAGTACGGCAGGCAGACAGTGCCAGCACCCGGGCAGTGCTGGGAGACAAGGGCTGCCATCCACACCCCTGGCCTTCGGGAGGCAGGCTGGCCGGATGCCCACGGCCTGGGTTTGGGGGCTCCTCCAGTGGTTGCGGTCATGTTTCCCTGTGGCCTTACAGTCGGACTGAGGAGCCCTCTGACTGAAACGGAAGCCAGAGAGCACTTCCGTGAGCTGCAGAGGCCACGGTTCACTGAGGCACCACGCATGACTCCTGGGCGTGGGGAAAGCGAGCAGGGCCCCCCTTCCAGGCTAAGGGGGACATTTACCTTGAGGGCCACCTGGTTCCTGGTCCGGGCGGCCTTGTGCAGGGACGTCATCCCGTCTCTGGCGCGGAAGTCCAGATGTGCACCGCCATTTTTAAGTGCTTTGATCATCTCCACGGAGTCATCCAGCTGGGCGGCCAGGGTCAGGGGCGTCTCTGAAGGACAGAAAGGCACATGCTCGAGAACCAGTCCCAGGCAGGCCGAGTGCACTGCTTGCCGAGTCCACAGCTTGCCAGGCACGGTGCAGACCTTTAAAGATGAGCTCGATAGCAATGAAAGAGCGTTTCTTTTCCTCATCAAGGAGAAAAGTGAATTGGGAGGGGGTGGGCAGGGAGAAAAGTGCAATAATGAATGACTGGAGACCCTGAGTCTCTGTAAATGTTCATTAAATTTAATTTTTAAAAAGGAGAGGGGAAAGATGAGCTCAAAGAGCTGGAGGCCACAGTGGACAGCTCCCACCACCTCACAGTCCTGCGGTCACTGTGGATCGAACAACTCTGGGATGACTCCAGTGACACGTGGGTCATTAGCCAAAGAAAACGGAGGCCGAGGCAGGTTTCAGCGCGGCTCTCTACACGGTGAGTTTCAGAAGCTCAGTGCGCCTGACCCTTCAGTGCGTCAGAAGGCGTGGAGCCGTGGTGCTGCGGCACCGTGTACGGCTTTATGCGCACGCAAAGCTGGATGAGGGATAAGAAGACCGAAGAAGAACTGATGCCTCTTAGTTACGTGGATGGGCAAGAACATTAAAGACACCACGGACTGTCCGAAAGGCTGTGTTCCGTCTTGGAAGGACACAGTCAGAACGTTCCTTAGAAGCAGGGCTGATTAGCTGCGGCTCCCTTGCTCTGACATGGTATCAGGAAGGCCCCGTCCCTGGAGAGGGACTCACGCTCGGTAAAGGAGAAAGGAAGACCCTTGACAAGCTGGCCTGACACAGTGGCTGCCATGAGGGCCCAACACGGGGACGATCATGGGGTGCTGTGGGATTGTGCTGCGTTTCATTCTGCTGAACTCGGGGTGACTAAGGGTCAGAATCAACCTGACAGCACCCCACCAACAGCCTAGGAGTCAGGAGGTCAGAACACACCGCCCACAGTCAAGGCCTCCCCTTCCCAGGAGGGCTCAGGCAGGGCCACTGTCAGAAGGGGAGGCACACGCTGCCCGCCTCCACCTCTGCTCCACCGCACTGAGGGGCGTCTTGCTAGACACGAGGTATCAGGCTGTAGAGACACCAGCATTCAGTGTGTGCAGCCTGGGAGCGCGCCTGGGAGAGCAGAGGTAAGACAGTCCGTTTACACGGCATGAGGTCACCACCCTGGCGGGGCAGCCGCGCAGGAGCTAAGAGGATGGAGCCCACCCTGGTGGGGAGTTGGAGGACTCCCACCCTGCCCTGTGGAGAGGACGTCGGACTTGCCCGGGTCTGAGAACTAACATTGTGCTGTCACTGGGAATTCTTACGATTCTACACACAGCATTGTCACTTCCAAGCCTTCAGATGCATTATGTTGTTGTGGTGACTAGAGATGGGCTGACACGGCATGGAAGGAGCCCTGGTGGTGCAGTGAATTAAGCATTAATCTGCCAGCAGAAAGGTCAGAGGCACAAACCTGCCAGCGGTTCCTCCAGAGAAAGAGGAGGCCGTTTGTTATTGTAAAGATTCACAGTCCTCCCCGTCCTGCTGGGCGGCTCTGACTCGGAGCAGACGCGGCAGCGGTGGGACCACGCTACAGGAAAGTCCCTGTCCGAGGAACAGCCTCTCCTAGCAACATGCCCAAGTACGGGAGACAAAGGTGGAGGGGCATCGAGAGAGGAAGACCCCCAACCAGATTGACTTCCACAGTGTCTGTAGCAATGCGGTCAAATGTGTCTGATGAGGGCGGCACAGGACAGAACAGGGCGCAGGTATGTTGGTCACAGGGTCGCTAGGAGTCAGACTCGACTCGATAGCACCTAACAACATAGGAAAGTACAAAAAAATGACAAAAGGCAACTTCCTACCATCCAGAGCCACCAACAGTCGTTGAGCCTTCAACAGACTGCAACAATCAAAATGACAAATCTGTACCACCACCTTGGTTCTGACTTGCAGTGGTCCCACTGGCCAGAGCAGAGCTGCCCACAGGGATTCCAAGGCTGGCGTCTCTACAGAAGCAGGCAGCACCGGCCCTCTCCTGAGGAGTAGCTGTTGGGGGTGCCAAATGCTGACCTCTCAACAGTTGACGGCTTAACCACTGCACCACCAGAGGCCCTGCATTTATGCTCGGAGAACTGGGCAACTTTGCAGAGACTTGCATTCCTATCTGAGCCACACTGCCATCTATTCCCAGAAAAGGCAGTTTCCTCAAGCATTTTCACGGAACCACCCAGCACTTGACTTTCATTCCTGGTCTATTCACCCATAAATGAGCATTGTTGTGGAGTGCTCTTGAACCTACTGAAATCACGGCCTTGTGGGGATCTCCCTGCGGTGAGACCTGTGGGATCGGGACGCACAGCCCCTGAAACCCCGCAGCATGAGTCTGAGGAGGTCTGTGACTGCATCTCTCCTGGCTGATGGAAGCAGCTTGCATCCTGTTTCCAGGGTTACGCGTGATGCTCTCAAGGGCGCCCTCTGCTGTCTACCTGAGGTCCTTCTTATGCAGCCACATTAATGAATGTGCTTCTGAATGCCGGACAATGAACAAGGACGGCAGAATTGATGTGTTTGAGCTGTGATGCTGGAGAAGAGTCATGAGAATCCCATGGACACCAAATGAACAATTCTGTCTTGAGAGAAGTGCGACCAGGATGCTCTATCGGCACAAGCGTGGTGAAGCTGCTCATACTATGGGCATCCTCTCAAGGGGTCAATCCTTGGGGAAAAGCCATCATGCTTGGCAAGGTGGAGGGTCAGAGGAAGACCTCCAACAAGACGGGCTGACGCAGTGACTGTAACAACGGGCCCGAGTGTATCAGGGAAGGTGGGGGTGGTGCAGCATAGGACAGGTTCCCCATCTGTTGTTCACTGGGTCATTATGACTTGTAGTTGACCCAATGACACCTGACAACAAGAGCTGGCAGAAGTGATGGGGCGAGGAGCTTAACTGCACAAGAACAGCAACAAATCCAAGACGTGTCTTAGCTTGTTGGTGCTGAAATACCACAGGGGTGAGTGGACTGAAAACCCAGAAATTTATTTTCTCTCTCAGCTCCAGAGACTGAAAGTGTACACCAAGGTCTCTTACTTTCCCTGACTCTTGGACTGTCCACATCTGTCTTCTCTGTGTGTGTCTGTGTCCACTCTGCTCTTTAAACAGCCCAGGAGAGATCATCAGGCTTACAGCCCACCTTACTTGCTCCAGAGTTGGGGTTTTGAGTCCCCCCAGCAAGGTCCCTTGGGAGTAAAGGCCTGGGAATCTCCTCTCCAAAACCAGCCACTGAGAAGCATGCAGTGTAGTTCTACTCCGTACACAGCTGCTAGGAGCCGGCGCTGAGCTGATGTGAGTCCCTGGGCTGGTTGGTTCCGACTCAAAACCTGCTGCTGAGTTGGTTCTGACGACCCTCTATCAGTGTCTAGGAGACACTGGTCCTTGAGGAAGGTCATCATGCTTGGAAAGGCGGAGGGTCAGTGAAGGAGAGGAAGACCCTCAACCAGATGGATGGACACAGTGACTGCAGCAATGGGCCCAAGTGTGCCGGAGACCACAAGGATTGGTGTAGGGTCAGTAGGAGTTGTACTTGCCACAGTGGCACCTAACAACAACAACAACAAATCTTGATGGGAGGAGACTGTCCATCTTTCTTCTGAGGGAGAAGCTGTTGGGTTCCAATCACCAGCCAATAGATATTGGTATTCCTGCCTCCATGCCAGCTCAGCCTTTCAGTTAAAGTATGACTTCCATTCTCAGTAAGAGATGGTCTCAAGTGGGCAAGAATTTAAGAAAGAATTTATGCACCAACTGAGTGCTCAGCCCTGGCCAGGGGACTGTGACTGTTACACAAGGAGAATGAGGACTAGTTTCTCTTGAATTGTATCAAACAAACAGATAAATGGAAAGGAAGATGGGTGGGTAGGTGGGTCGATGGATGATGGATGGACGATGGATGGATAGGTGGATGGGTGGGTGGATGGGTGGGTGGATGGATGGATGGATGGATGATGGATGGATGGTTGGAAAGATAGATGATGGATTTATGGTGGATGGATGGATGGATGGATGGATGGACGGACGGACGGACGGATGGATGGATGGATGGACGGATGGATAGTTGGAGAGATGGATGAGCCCAGGGGTCGTTGGATGCATAAATGGATGGAAAGACAGATGAGAGGGTGGGTAGGTTGACCGGTGGGTGGGTGCATGAACAGATGAGTGGTTATGGTGTAGACTGGTGAATGGATAGATGACCAGAGGAATGGATGAGTGATTGGGTGGGTGGACTGGTGGATGGATGGATGAATGGGTGGTTGGATGAGTTGACAGATGAATAGACGGGTGAATAGAGATTAATATATATGCACAGATAGTTATAAATCAATTGAACAAAGAACAGAAGATTAATATTTGAGCTCAAGGCTGACAGAGGGAGCACACATTGTACTCGGTATGTTGGAGAAAAGTATTGTTTTCTCACATAATAAGCTATTGTTGAATTCTTTCTAATTGAGAGATGGCAGGCACTCACCCTGAGCCTTCTGTGCCTGATGCAAATTGACACAGCGGGGACAGCCTGGCCTTGGCTCCAGACCTTGTGCAGAGAGGTCTCGGCTGTGCTGTGGGACTGCGACAGAAGCCTGAACCTCACAGGGCCTAGGCTTCCATCTGGAAGGCAAAAACCACCCCCCACTCCCACCCCGTGGGACCACTGGTGATGAGGTTTTCCCAGGCTGAGAGACACAGGTCACAGTCACAGCATGGACAGGCGAGCTTCACCCAGCAGAGAGTGGACACATCTCCACACACAGACAAATAAACAAGCAGGAGGGCCAGCACACGGAGACCAGGGGGCTCACCCTTGGAAGGTGGTCATTCTGGGGAATTAAATGCCAGGAGCACGGGTCCAGGGCAAATGTGCCCCACTGGTCATGGAGAGCATCACCGTTTGCTTCCTTCCACCGAGAGCTGGCCAGGCCACTGCTGGCCAGGTGACTTTGGCTCTGCTGGTTTTCCCATGTAAATCTTCACCAACTCAAACTGGTTATCTTTCTCCCAAGGATTCGAACCCCTGACATTTCAACTAGCAGACCAACATACAAAGCAGTGCACCACTAGTGCTTCCAAGAACTACAGTTCCCAGGAAACTAAGGGTTTAGGTGGCCTGGAGCTCATGGAGTAAAGAATGTTCTAGATTCGATATCTGCTAACTGGGCCGAGTCGGGCAGGCAGCGACGCCCTGGGGGCCAGTGAGGCTGAATGCGGGCAAAGGGAGGCGAGAACCAGCTCACAAGGTGAAGCCCCAGCTGACAGTCAGGGACACGACCACTCAGAACAAACTTAGTAACTGGGTCTCAGCAGGAGTCCCCATACGGCTGGGACTGGAAACGCGGCTAAAGAAAGTAATATTCCCCATTTTTTCCCCCATGCAAACAGCAGAAAGACACTTGGAACATAACTGCCAGTGCTCCTTCACAGTGCGAGGACTTGCTCTTCGGGGTTGAAAACACCCCAAACCCCACTGCGGAGACTCGGTCTGACCCACAGCAAGCCTGCATGGGAGAGCGCTGAGCCCCCTGGACTCCCAGGCTGCCATCCCAGAGGTAGACGGGCCACGACCTGGAAAGCTCCACCACAACCATTAGGCCCACTTCCTGTTCAGCTCCTGGAAGCCCAGCACCTCGCTCTGGGGAACCCAGCTGAAGATGAAGACACCCCAAGACCCCGGGGGTCATTCTGTGCACACGACTCGCACCAGGACTCGATACAGTGTCAGTGTGGACGCTGTGACAGCGTCTGTTAGCACGGAAGGTGCCGTCTTAACGGACTGGTTCCTTTCCGGATCTCCAGTCGCTCACCAGGAGAACATGGGGTACGATCCTCCCCCAAAGACTCCCAACCTCAGAACTGGATGGGGGGTTCCCCTGAGTTGTAACTGACAGCAGGGGTTTGGGCGCTCTCTGACAGCAGAGGAGCACTGGTGGTGCAGGGGTTAAGTGCTTGACTACCAACTGGAAGGTCAGCCGTTCAAACCCCACAGCTCTGAGGAAGAAAGGTGACGCAGTCCGCTTCCAGAAAGACTGTTGCTGGGCCCCATGAGCGGCTCTGACTCAGGGCCACTGTGTAGAGTGAACAAGCCCGCCCGATCCCGTCCCAGCCTCACAACCTCCGCCATGTTCCGGCCTGAAGCTGCAGCCACTGGGTCAACCCACCTCCTCGATGTCCCTCTCCTCCTCTGACCCTCCGCCCTTCCAAACACGGTGTCCCTTCTCCAGGGACTGGTCCTTCCTGATAACACGACCAGCAAACGTGGGACAAAGTCTCACCATCTTTGCTTTCAAGAAGCATTCTGGCTGCATTTCTTTCAAGACAGATTTGTTTGTTTGTTCTTTTGGCAGTCCAGGGGATAGCCAACACTCGCTGCCAACATCACACTTGGAGGCATCAATTCTTCCTTCTTCACGGTCCAACTTTTGCATGCATATAAAGCAACGGGAATACTATGGTCTGAGCCAGGTGCACCCTGGTCTGTAAAATTATATCCCTGCCCTCAGCACTTAACAGATGTTCTTGCCAGAGAAAATTCCAGCCTTGGGGATTCCATGGCGCAGCTGGACTCTGCATATAGGGTCACGGTGAACCTGAACCCATCCCTATAGGGTCATGGTGAACCTGAGCCTGCTGTCCTATAGGGTCACAGTGAGCCTGAATCGCTGTCCTATAGGGTATGGTGACTCTATAGTGTCTACTCGGAGCACACTTTTGGATTTGGTGGGAATCACCTTGACGGTCGTGGGTTTGGTGGACCATGCCGTTATTGATTTTGTTATCAACGCATCAGAACTGACTCAGTTGACCATCCAGTGGGTTTTCAGAGGCAACAGACTGCACAGGAGGAGAGTGCAGTCTTTCTCCCACAGAGCAGCTGGTGGTTTCGAACCATGTTACTTTGGGTTGGCAGTGCAACTCCTTACCACTATGCCATCAACACTCACCTCACAGGAGACCTCATTCCTTCACCCTGGCCTCAGCGCCCGCCCCAGGAGAGGAAGAACCATGTGTCCTCTGGGAGGATGAGAGCCTGGCCTGAAGGCGAAAGTATTTCCTGTACTGGGCAGGGTGACCGAATGGGCCAGCTCTGTCCACAGCAAGGTGGGAGATTTGCTCTCTAGCCAGATGCTGCTGGCCGTGGCTTTGTAGAACTAACCGAGTGAATACATGCAGTATGTTACATCTGTACAACAGACGTTAAACAGCCGTGAAGATAAAGGGAGTCCTTATCCACACTCCTGCCTGGGTGAGCCCTGAACACAGAAGCTGAGTGACTTTACAAAGAACAGTGGTCCCCAAGGCAGCTCCATGCGCAGAACCATGCACCACAGGGCCTCAGACGCTCTGAAGTTTGGGAAAGGGATCGCCAGGCCTTTCTTCCACACGGCCTCTGGACAGTTCACATGGACAATCCTTCAGCCCAAACCCACGCATCCAGTATCTGTTCTTCCCGGGGACTCCTGGGAACCTGGGCAGTTTGACCAAAAAGTCAAACGCTGTCTGATCCCACTTACTCTTAACACCTAGAGTGGACAAGGGTGTGGAGGCAGAGAGGAGCCCACAGGCACCAGCGGTGGGATGGGGAGATGGGAGTCAAGTCTGAGGAGGAGCTGAGAGTCTACGTGAAGAAAACTGGAAGCTGATGGTGCCTCTTCTTCCTCATCTCCAAGGAGCATGCCGGCTGCATTTCCTCCAAGACAGATTTGTGTGTTCTGGCAGTCCATGGCGTATTCAGAATCTCCAGCAAAGGCACCCATCCTGCACTGGTCGACTGTATTCACATCCCACTTGCAAGTAAGTTGTTGTGAACAGTCGAGTCGGAACCCACTCATTGCTGGTCCTCCCGCGGGTTTGCGGCAGCAGCAAATGACACAGGAGGAGACTGCATTTTTCCTTTAATGGAGCTGCTGGTGGATTTGAACTGCATGCCTTTGGATTGGCAGCACAGCTCCTTAATGAAATATGACGGCTTGGATCAGGCGCACCTTAGTGCTTAAAGTGACATCTTTGCTCTTTCACACCTGAGGGGGGCCCTCTGCGGCAGATGCCCAGTGTATCTCAACTGCTGTTTGCATGTGCACAGCTACTGGTTATCAAGTCCGCTGACTCTCAGTGACCCCTGGACAACTGGACAGATGCTGCCCGGTCCTGTACCGTCTTGCCCACTCAGTGGCCCACTCAAGTCCATGTCCTGGCCACTGGGCATCTGCAGCATCTTCCAATCGAGGGCCTCATCTTTCCCGCTCTATTAGATACTCTTCTGCTGGGATCCATCAAGTTCTCTTTAACTCATTTTGGATGTGTCTCTCCAGGCCTTTCCTCTTGGTCTTACTGTGAAAGCACCGCTGGAACCTGTCTGTCACAGGTGACCCTGCAGGGATCCGAAGTCCTGGCGGCAGAGTCTCTAGCTCACACAGCCATCACAGCAGGACACACTGGCAGGCCAGGCATGGACTTCCGTCCCTGTCATCTCTATTTACACCACCCCACGCTGCTCCTAACAGTCCACAATCTGGATGCTTTGCTGCTGGTCCAAGCCACAGTGACAGGGAAATCAGTTTGACTCAGGCAGGGCCAAAAGAAATTGTCACAAAGTTCTGTTTTACAATAAGTTAAATCAAAGTAGTTTTAAAAGTTCCATAAGATGGTGCAACCACTATGGAAGGCTGTATGGCGCTTTCTCAAAAAGTTGCAAACAGAGATACCATTTGACCCAGCAATTCCACTACTGGGAATTTACCCTAAAGAAACCAAAACTGCCACCCAAGCAGATATATGCACATCTTTGTTTACTGCGGCTTTGTTCTCAGTAGCAAAGAGCTGGAAACAACCTAAGTGCCTATCAACAAACGAATGGATAGAGAAGCTGTGGTATGTTCACACAATGGAATACTACGCTGCATTGAAAAACAAGGAACTCATGCAATATTATGTAAAATGGTGAGCCTGGAAGACATTATGCTGAGTGAAATATCTCAGTCACAAAAGGACAAATATTGAAGAATGCCACTGTTGTAAAATGGGACTGACATCAGGGTTGATGGAAGACAGAAACGGAGGGGAGGAATGATGTATCCTGCATTGAAACAGATGAGGGAGAGAACTGTTCAAAAGGGACATATGAATGGGTATTCTTGTCATTACAGAAGTCCACAGTGAAGGATGCATAGTGCAGTGAACTTGGTGGGGAGGGATTGCCTAACAATAAAAGAGTTTTTCTTTCTTTTCAAGGAAAAGAGTGAATTGGGGGAGAGGGGTGGGTAGGGAGAAAAGTGCAACAATGAATGACTAGAAACCCTAAGTCTCTGTAAACATTCATTAAAATTAATTTTAAAAAAAATTTTTAAAGTTCCATAAGAGTTTGTGCCCCAGTTAATAGGATATTCAGATCCCAAAACAAAAAAGACACAGACACACAGGCACAGGAGGCCACAGGGGTGCCTGGCCCCACTGGAAGGGGCTGGTCAGTTGGGGCGTGCAGCAGCAGACCAGGTAGAGTGGACCCTGACCACCATCTCCCACCAAGCTGGCAAGCTGAGGGGGCAGGTCGGCTGGGCCTGCGTCCCCACTGAACCACCTGGAGATGGTAACAGACAAGGACAGGATAAAGGGACAAGTGTCTCTCACTGACCACTAGGAGCTGAGGTGGCCGAGGGGACAGGAGCAGACAGGCACACACGGGTGGGCGTCAGGAGAGCAGTCCGAGGCTCAGGGTCATGCTCTGGGCTCCACAGACCCACGCACTCTGTGCCGGCTGCATGCGTGTGGACAGTGCTCTGTCCTCATGGACGTGTGGGCCAGTGGGGCACCCCCAGCTGCGGAGGCGGATGATCAGGAGGGACAGGAAGCTAGAGACACCTTGAGGCTGTGTCCATCCCACACAGGGGCTCCACCCCTGCAGGCTTGACAGATGCAGGGCTGTGCCTGTAGGTCAGGCAACAGGATGGAACCTTGCAGCTGCCCGCCTGCCCGCACAGAGCTCGGCCCTGCTTCACATCTGTGCCACCTACTCCTGCCTTTCACCACCAAACATGAGGGGCCTAGAGGCTCTGGTCATCTCCTTATTCCCTAGGTCAATGGGTCACCCATTTACACAGGTGACTCACCAGAGGACCAACCCCGGGGACAAGGTCTGAAGATGCTGCTCTGAGCATCTGGTCAGCAGAGGCCAGTAGGCACTGCTTACCACCAAGAGCACACTGGCTGGTCCTACAGGAAGGAAGTGACCAGCCACAAACATCTGCGGCGCCAAGGCTGAGACCCTGCTGTCCTGGGATCACCCAGGGCCAGGACCGATTCTCCAGAGAGCGAGGAGAGGCCCACACACGAGGGGACTGGCTTGCAGCAGGGACCAGGATGCCTGTGGGCTCATGTGCTTGGGTCTGCTGGCCCATGCAACCCGCGTTTCAGCAAGCACAGGCACCCAAGAAGGCATGCTCTGGGGGCCACGTGCACAGATCAAGAAGATGCAGTCCAAAGGTGAGGTCTGGAAGCTCTGTAGATGCGTGGCATCCCGTTATGACAAGAACTGGATCTCCCGAGATGCTGCTGTGTGCTGCCACGCTCATTTTTAACTCCTAAGGACGCTGCGTGACAGAACATCTGTCCGTGGAGTTTCCTGGACTGTCATCTTTGCAGAAGGTGCCCTAGTAGCTGAGTTTGTAGCGAGTTGTACTGCAAACCCAAAGACCATGTATCTCTGAATTCACCAGGTTCAAATCCACTGACGGCTCCTTGGAGAAAAATGGAAAATCGCCCCCTGTGGCACTTACAGCTTCAGAAAGTGGACAGAGGGTCACCATGAGTGGGAACAGACTCCGAGATGGTGAGCTAGTTAGCGAGTTTAGCAATCTTTAAGGGAAGAGCCCTGATGGTGTAGTGTGCTACATGTTGGGCTTTGAGTTAGCAAACTCAAAGGTCAGGAGTTTGAAGCCACTAGCTGCTCTGAGGAAGACAGGCCAGCAGTCACTCCTCAGAGAGGCTCCCAGCCTCAGAAACCTGATTGGGGCTGGGGGGGTGGTGCTATCAGGCGGAGCAGTCTCTACGGCAGTGGGCCTGGTCTGGGGCTCATGCAAGTGCGGAACTGTTGGGGGTCCACACGACAGCCTACAGGTAAGGGCCCAGGGCTGAACCGTCGCACCACCAGGACTTGACCCCTAAACACATGGGCTGTAAACCCCACACTGCAACCACACTTAGGAGTAGGGTGCTGTCGGATCATCTGTGAAGGATGGTCTTAAGCCACTTTTGTTGTGATGAAGGAACAGAATAATAATAGAAACAAACACAACAGAAGAAAATTGATCCTTTGAGGAGATACCAAGGAGCCAAGAAAGCCCATCCTCACCCAGCCCTGCTGCATTCTGGGAGGTGCAGCAGACTCTACTGAGTCCATCAAAACATGCCTGTAGCCCTGACCCTTGTGATGCCCTGCAGTTCTAATCCCACTGGAGAATGGGGTGTCTGATATGCTAATGAGGCACACAGCATTGGTGGGGAGGTGTGTCAGGTCAGTGGCCTTTGGGCTTTAAAAGAACAGATAAGCAGAAATGGAGGAACCACCTCACATGGAGACCTCAAAGGAGCCAAGGAACAGAAACTGAAAAGAGACAAGACCCTTGTCTCACAGCCAAGAGAGAGCTTCCCCTAGAGCTGGTGCCAGAATTCAGACTTCCAGCTCTTCAGTGTAAAAATAAATTCCTGTTCTTCAAAGCCTTTACCCTTCTGCACGGTTGTCATACAGATTATGCCTAATCATCTATTCCTTTTAAGCAGTTCTTTCCTTCACTGTTCCAATGCACTGTTCATTATCTATTCACTATGTAGCCTATTCTCCTCCCAACCCATGTCAGCCCTGCTTCCTAACAGCGGTGCTCCGCAGTATTTGTCCTTTTGTGACTGAGATATTTCACTCAGCATAACGTCCTCCAGGCTCCCTCATGTTGTGTAACGTTTCATGAGTTCATGAGTTCATCGCTGCTTAGTGTTCCCCTGTGTGAATGTGCCATCCTTCTTTATCCACTCATTTGTTGATCAGCATTTGGGTTGCTTCTATTTGCTACTGTGAATAACACAGCATTAAACATGGGTGTGCATATATCTGTTTGGGCGGTAGCCCTAGTTTCTCTAGGGTATATTCCTAGTAGTGGAATTACTGGGTCAAATGATATTTCTATTTCCACCTTTTTTTTGAGAAAGTATTAGACCACCTTCCATAGTGGCTGTACAATTTTACACTCCCACCAGCAGTGAGAAAGAGTTCCACTCTCTCCACAGCCTCACCAGCATTTGTTGTTTGTTGCTCTGTTCAACTTTGTTACTGTTGCTGGGGTGAGATGATATCTCATAGTTATTTTTATATGCATCTCTCTAAGCGAAACAATGAAAGCTATACAAGTATTCAGGTCTTTCATTGATAGGGTGGCTATGATTCATCTATGACTCACGGCGCTTAACACCACCAAACAACAGTTGAAGGTTCCAGTCCTAGGGAAATGACATCACGCCGAGAGAAGGAGGTGTAAGTTCAGAGAAGAACATCCTCACTCAGCACGACGGGTTGATACGGTGACTGTAGCAATGGACTTGAGCATGTCTCGGATTGTGGGATGGCGTGAGACAGGGCAAGGGTCAGACCTGTAGTTCACAGAATTGCTGTGAGTCACAGAGAGAGTTCTGTTGGCCTAGTGGACAGAAAGTTATACTACCGAGCCAAAGGTGGGGGATTTTAATCTGTGGCCCTCAGGCCTGGTTTTGGTCAAACACTTTTCTAAGTGGTGTAGCACTGGTGTGTCCGCTTGCTGTACAGAGGTAACTACTGGTTGCTGTGATGCTAAACACTGTGACACTGATGCGTCAAATGGGATAACGGTTACCCACGGTGGACAGTGTTTGGTGGAGCTCCCTGATTAAAACAAGCTTAGAAGCAGGAGTGGCATCCACTTCCGAAACAGTTTGCCTCTGGAAACTATGAACTTAATGAAGAAAGTTATACAAGTGTTCAGGTCTTTCATTCACAGGGTCACTATGAGTCCTCTTTAACTTAATGGTACTTAACAACAACAACTCTAAGAGCTAGGGGTTTGAAACATTCCTTTATGTGTTTGTTTGCCATCTGAATGTCTTCTTTGCTGAAACGTCTGTTCATATCCTGTGCCTGTTTTGCGACTGGATTGCTGCCCTTTTTCTTGTTGAGGTGCTGGGGTATTCTATAAATTCTAGATAGGAGTCCCTTACAGTTACACCATTACCAAATACTTTCTCCTAGTCGGTGGCTTTCCTTCTTATCCTGTTGGAGGAGGTTTTTGATGCACAGGGATTTGATTCTTAGAAGGTCCATTCATCTATTCTGTTCTATTGCAAAGAGGAATGGGGGAGGGGGAAGAGAAAGGGAGGTAATTTTGCAACAGTGAATGAATATTTAAGAAGAAGAAGAAAGTGAATGGGGGGAGGGGGAGGGAAGGAAGGGGAATGTGCAAGAATGAATGAATGAAAATCCATCTTTTCTGTAAACTTTCATTAAAATCACAATTAAAAGAAAATATTTATTGGAAAAAATGCCTTTGGTCTTTGAATTGTAGTCTTGGCAAAAAATGTTGAGGACAGCACGGACTGCCCGTGGAGAAATCAGTCTGTGTCAGGAGATGACTATCAGTGCTTCGTAAGGCAAGGATGGTGAGACCGTCAGGCTCACTTCAGGCAGGCTGTCAGGAGGGACCAGTGCCCAGGAAAGGACACCACGTCTGGAAAAGCAGAGGGTCAGAGGCGGAGAGGAAGACACTCAGAGCTGGGCGAGCACAGTGACCGCAACGGTGGGTCTGAGCCCGTGGAGCCTGAGGTCGGCCCGGGGCTGGGGGAGGCGCAGGTCTTCTGTACTAGGACTTGCCATGTTTTGGAGTCGATTCCATGGCACGTAACGACACAGCAGAAGAACACATACATCTGTCCTCAGAACACCAAAGCCAGACTGCTTCTCAGAAGCGAGGGTGGTAGGGCTTCATCGCCCATACTCTGAACATGTTTTTAGGAGGGAACCCTCCCTAGAGATTGGAGAAAGTGCAGCCAGAGTGCTCCTTGGAGGCAAAGATGGTGATGATTTGTGTCACATACTTTGGGGATGTTGCTGGGAGAAGTTACTCATCACGGAAGGAAAGATGGAGGGTCGGCAAAGGAGAGGAAGACCCTCAAGCACGTGGACTGACCCCGTGACTGCAGCGATGGGCTTGAGTGTGTCGAGAAGGTAAGGCTGACACAGGACAGGACAGAGGCCGCCCTGGCTGTTCATAGGGTCGCTATGAGTCGTAATCGACTCAACAGCACCTAAAAACAACAATCCCTAGAGGACATCGTGCTTAGTAAAACAGAAGGTCAGCCCAAGACAGGACGTACCTCCGTGAGATGGGCGTGAGCTGCAGCCATGGGTTTGACAGGCGAAGACTGCGAGGCTGCTCGGGGCTGAGTGGTGTCGTTCTGCTGTGCCTGGGTTGCTATGAGAACTGGCTAGATGGCACTGAATACCAACAACAGACAGCCCGCCGCACTCGGAGACACATCGTGCACTCACCTGGTCATTCAACCAACAGTGACGTCCTTCGTCCCCACTCTGCCAGGCATCAAGCTGACTGCAGGGCGACCGTGGGGGGCAGCCCAGGGTCAGCCCTTCCCACTCAGAACTCCCAGAGGAGCAGCTTTAAACCCTGATGTGTGTAACCCGTCAGCCCGCTCACGCACAGTGTGCACCAGACTCGCCATCAGACCTCAGGGCCCCCACCAACGTCCTCTCTCACCAACACCCACCTCCCGTATCCAGGTCGTGGAAATTGGGGTCCAGGCCTCGATCCAGCATCTTGACGATTTTCTCCACTGAGCGATGCTGAATATGGTCCATGCACTTCTTCAGATTGGCCTGGAGGGACAGACAGGCAGACATGAGTCTAGACGGACTGTCTACAAGATATACTGGGTGGTTCTGGACCAGGGGCACTCTGGCCTGCCTCCACAGGGAAAGGGGTGCCTTCCATGGGCGCTCCACTGTTGATCCCATTGATCCCATGCTTAGCCCTGCTAGGGGTTTCTGTATCTGGAACCGCAGCTGAGCTTAGAACCTAGAACCCAGCATCCCACCTGGGCAGTGAGTTTAAAATCTCTCACCCTCTCACCAAAGAAGACATTCAGATGGCCAACAAGCACATGAAGAAATGTTCAAAGTCCCTAGTTCTAAGAGAGATGCAAATCAAAACAACTATGAGATATCATCTCACCCCAGTAAGAATAGCAAAATATAACAGAACAGCAAGCAACAAATGCTGGAGAG
>NW_006399876.1:3928823-3929748 GCF_000299155.1 Elephantulus edwardii | reverse complement strand
CATTCTGTAAATAAAATGACTTAGCAATATTTTCTTGTCCATTATTTGCATCCCCCCATTATAATGAGCATGCTTTGATTTTGTAAATAGAAAAAAAAAATCTCTCACCCTCCACGGTCCCTGCAAGTGCCCTGTGAAGGATGGACTACAGGGCATATCTGGGGAAACCCTCACCTCAGGGCTGCACCTTGACTCCCACCCCCTCTGGGGAGCGGGCTGTGGTCAGCACTGGCGGAGGCTCAGGGCACCGAGAGCTAACTCGAAGGTCATGCTTCTCCAGCCACTGGAACCCGCCAGTGGTTCCTCACAGGGCAGATGGGCGCCCCCCCCACCCCCACCCCGTGCAGAGCACAGCCGCAGAGGCTCACTGGAGGGAGTCAGTCACGACCTGTCAGCAGTGAGCAGACCTGAGCTGAATCTCTAAAGAAGAAATCCTAAAGGTTCTGTGGATCAGCACTGACTGCTAAAGGGAAGGTCGGAAGTTCAAAGCCAGCAACTGCTCTGTGGATGAAAGATGTGGTAATCTGAGTCTGTAAATATTACAGCTTTGAAAATCCTAGGGGGCAGGGTCCCTAGGAATCACCCAACAACACAGACCTAAAAAAGGAAAGAGTCCTGGTGGGATGCTGGTGTCACTGTCGGGGTCTTAATCAACAGGTCAGCAACTGGATGGTGAGGCGGGAGGAAGACGAGGCAGCTGCCTTCATAAGGACAAAAGCCCAAGAACCTTGAGAACGTCCCCCTCTGTCCACAGGGCAGCTCAGCTCTGTCCACAGGGCAGTTCTCCTCTGTCCACAGGACAGCTCAGCTCTGTCCACAGGGCAGCCCCTCTCTGTCCACAGGGCAGTTCTCCTCTGTCCACAGGACAGCCCGGCTCTGTGCACAGGGCAGCCCTCTCTGTCCGCAGGGCAGTTCAGCTCTGTCC
>NW_006399876.1:3889273-3928653 GCF_000299155.1 Elephantulus edwardii | reverse complement strand
CTCTGTCCACAGGACAGCCCGGCTCTGTGCACAGGGCAGCCCTCTCTGTCCGCAGAGCCTTGCTGAGTCAGTCACCTCCCCAGCAATGAGTCAGGTTTTCTTGGTTCTTCTCAATCTCTGAAGGAGGGCCCTGGAGGCACAGCAGCTGCCTGGTTGCTAAGGGAAAGGTTATCAGTTGAAATCAGCTGGGTAGCTCTTAACAACCGCTAAAGTTGCAGACTAGACGGAGAGCAGAGGGGGACAGCACCCTCCACCCCACGACGTCACCAGCTGAAACAGCAGCACCTGGCCAGGAGAGCTGGAGAGAAGACGGTCACTCACTTTCCATGAAATCAAAACCCAGCAGGTCAAGCTGGAAGACGAGGGTTGCGGCCCTCGGGTGCTGCACAGACGCTCCACACACTGTGGTCATGAGGCGCCGTCGAGAGCCAAACGGCGGCTTCACGACACAAGAGCATCTACTAAATCACTGCCTTCTGTGGCAGGGCGTGGGCAATGAATGGCCTGGCACACCATCTCCGTGACGGCTTTGTCGCACGGTCTTTAGAATCCTCAGTCCATGATGGTGAGGTCGCGAGGAAGGCACAGATGGGCAAAAGTCAGCTCCGTTGTTCACAGGGTCACTGTGAGTCACGGTCAACTAGACGGCACCCAACAGCGACACCTAGCTGGGGAGACCTAGGCTGATGCAAGGTGTTTCTGGACTGGGTAATTATCATCCGAGGTTAAGAAGACCAAGAAGGCCTTGTAGGGCGGCTGCTGTTCCCAGGGGTAACCGAGTGTCCCCTACCACTCACAGGGACCCCAGGGCAACATTCGGAGTCATCTGAGAACAGTTCTGCTCTCTCCTGCACCGACCCTACCATCTCTGCGTGATCAAGCCCACTGCTGCAATCACCGTCAGTCCATCACGTTAAGGGTCTTCCTTCCCTTTGTCGACCCTCCACCTTTGCCAGCATGATGTCTTTTTTCCACAGATGGCCGCTCCTGACAGCACATTCCAAGTATATGAGGTGGTTTCACCACCTTGGCCTCCAAAGAGCAGCCTCGGTGTCCTTCCTCCAGGACAGACTGATCTGCTCTTTCACTAGCCCTTGGGATACTCGGTGTTCTTCTCTGGCACCACAATTCAAAGATATCGTTCTTCTCCACTTTTCCTTATTCATTATCCAACCTTCAGATGCATACAAAGCAACCAATATGGCTTGGATCAAGTGCACCTTAGTCTTTAAGCTGACATCCTTGCTTGCTTTGTTTAAATGGAGTGAGACCATGCAAATAAATTACATAGAATTCTAACACGGGGATTGGTCCGTCCTGCCGTCCTGCCACTAGTCACATGAGCCACCCCAGAGGCAAAAGGGGACCATGTGTCATCATCAAGAGAGAAGAGCCAAGCATGCGGCAGGGCATCTGGGCCCGAGACCCCCGTCCTGGACCCTCCTTTGTCAGGAGACAGGGAGCTATGACGCAGGGGAGGCTGGGTGAGGTGAGAAGGCATGACGCAGGGCAGACAGAGCAGCAGATGAACAGAGGTGTCAGAGCCAGGAGACCGGCAGGGCACAGAGCGGGGGCTTCCTAGTCCAAGGTGCAAGGAAGCCGAGTGCCAAGGACCCTGGGCTTGCCGGCACAGTGTCTCCGGGGCTTCATCGGAACTCCAGGTTTGTTAGAGCGTCACGGGATGATGAGAACAGCCCAGGCTCAGGTCTGTCGTCCACAGGGTCACTATGAGTCGTGCTCAACTTGAAGGCACCTAACAACAACATCCAGGTTTGCTGGTCCAGAGAGTCAGAGCTCTCATTACCTCCCAGGCAAGCTTAGCCGAGAGGGGCACTTACACCAGCAGAGCTAAAGAGCTGTGTGATACATGTCAGAGGAGGGAGCTGAGGGCCAGGCAAGGCCTGCCCTGGGCACTGCTGAGGAGAGAGGCTGTCTTGTCCAGGGAACTAGCTCCAGCATTCTTCTCAACCCTCAACTGTGGCCAGTGACTTCTCCAACAGACCCATCCCTGTGAGCGCTGTGAGTTCTGTGTGGCCACTGCAAATTATCCAGGCCGGCAGGGAAGCAGAGGGTGGCATGGGAGGGACGGCCAGTGCCAGAGTTGACAGAGAAGGTGTGGAGCGTGGGGGCAGGTCACAGGAATTGCCCCTGGGTTGCTGGGGATGATTGTAATGCCCCGTAAAGTTGGAGGAAATGAGAAGACAGTCACCCGTCACCCCCATGCCTGCTTTGTTTCTACCGACAGCAGTGAAGAAGTGAAAACCAACCATGCTTATCACCTTGCTAATTCAACTCTTGCTGACTCCCTGCATGTCCCAGTGGGGCCTGTGCTGCAGAGGGCTTCCAGCGGCTGGCTTTTCAGAAGAGAACTGCCAGGCCATTCTCGCAAGGCTTTTCAGGGTGGACTTGAATCTCTCACCACGTAACTGTGACCAGGGACTCCACGTACACACGAGGCATTTGCTGAGTGTCTGCCAGGAGCAAGACGACTCCTCTGTCCCAGGGACTCACCTGACATGGCAATTTAAGCCCAAGGGATGAAAACCAGCACCCCAGGGCATGAACCCACCTACCTTCGTGTGCAGCTTGGCCAGCTGCTTCTCGTCGACATGGGAATGCTTGTACACCCGCTTCTTGTAGCGAAACTGGCACCAAAGGAGAGAAAGAGAGAGAGAAAAAGGGTAACTATTCCACATGGCAGCTGGGAGAAGAAAGAAGACCTGCCTTTTCTGGGGCTGTTTCCCTGAAGTCAGGGATGCAACTGCCAACTTTTCTGAATTCCTGGATGATCCATCAGGCTCAGCTTCCAGGATGGCAGAGCCAGGGACACGGAGGGGTGTCTGGCTGCATTTGCAGAAATCTGGCTAAAACACGGAAGAAGTGAGAGGACACGACAGGCAGGAGAGGATGCCTGCTTGTGTCCAGCATCCCTCCCCTGACCCCTCAGGGACTGCACTGGCTGCAGGAGGACCTGCCTGCCATTAACACGGGGCTTGTCCCCAGGAAGTTTCCACCACCAAGAACATTGCTTGGCCGATCACCGTTAGTATGTGTGGGATTAAAAGGCGCATCAGGGGCCGGGGTGGGGTCGCCCTCACACACTCCTGTCACCTCTCTGTCTGTGGACTGAAGAGCCCCTGTTCTCCCCCCAAACAGCCACCATCTCCTTTGAACTGAAAATTACAGTGTGTGAATCACAGAAAACACCCTGTACTGAGACATGAGGAAAGAGCTCACAGGAAAAGCCTCACGGCACAGCCTGCTGGGTGCCTTTCCCCCCACCAGACCCCCAAAGCCTGGGCCCTCCTCGCCCTGCCTCCTTCCCATGCCCTGTGTGGCTGGTACATGAAGATGCTCGCAGGGGGCCATTTGGATGAACACTTCTACCCAACAACCAACTGCCCTCCAGCCCAGCTCATGGTGACCCCATGCGTGTCCAAGCTCTGCTCCCTAGGGTTTCCAATGGCTGCTTTCTGGAGTCAGACCTTTAGACCTTTCTTCCTTGGTAACCTCTGTGATGTCTAGAAACTGCAACCTTCCAACAAGCAGCTGAACGAGTCAGCTTTCTGCACCATCAGGAATGGATGGCACACGGGAGTGACGCTGATTTCCAGACAAAGAGTCTGTTTGGGTCCATTCAGGCCCTAGGTGCCTGGGACCCTGCAGCAGACACAACTACATGCAGCCTCTATTCTTATCTGCAGCCTGGAGCCTGGAGAGGAAGGGGCATCCGTCCCAGCACGGCCTCTGGGTGGAATGTGGACGTATTGGCTCAGAAGTGGTGCTGGACAAAGGCTATCTATTTTCCTCTCCCCACCCCTTCCTTTGATACCTTCACACTTCAAGGATTTTAAACGGAAGTACAGGGGAAAAGAAAAAAGAAAAAGAACTTGCAGGGCAGTAGGTGAGCTGATTCTGAAATCCTGGAAGTCTAATCTGCTATCAGGTTTCGAAAAAGGTGGCCTTGTTCTCGTTTCTGCAACTCCACACAAAACCGCATTCAGCAGCGGGCGGGATTCCTGTCTGCACAGATCGAAACTCGGGTTTCTTTGTAAGTGTGGGACTCAGCCAGTGGGGAAACCAGGCTCGCTTAACAGCCTGGGGAGGTCCAGGGCCTCGTGCCCGCGGGAGCGTTCTGGGAGGGACATTGTCTTCCTGAGGGAACCCCAAGACAGGACCATGTCCACACGGGGGCTCCACTGAACCTCTTAAGTTCAGCTGAAAAGCCACATTCTGATGCGACAGCTGTCTTACTCTTGTTGTCGAGATAAGACCCCTCATCTTATCAGTCCACACCCTCTGCTGCCAGTCAGTACTGACTCCCGGACACCCAACAGGACAGATTAGGACACCCACAAGTTTTCCAAGGAGCCCTAGTGGTGTAGCATGTCATATGTGGGGCTGCTAAAGAAAAGGTCAGTTGTTCACATCCACTAGCTGCTCCATGATCTCTCCTGTCGACATTCACAGCCTCAGAACTCCACGGAGAGATGGCACAAGGCTAGACCAACCTGAGAGCAGTGGGTGTGGAACCCGGGGAAGCAGGATGCCACGGCTTTCCTCCATGGAGAGACGGGGGTGGTGGTGGGGGGTGGAAGTGCTAACTTTCTGAGAGGCAGTCAGGTGCTTTAGCCAGTATGTCACTCGTGTTTCCCTTAATTAATCATTCTCCCCCACAGACAACTGTGAAGGCAGACACACCCCAGGAACCTGTCAGCAGTGGGTCTTGCTAACATAATCCCGCTAGGGACTATAGGTTTGAGCCAACAATAGTGTATCGAGATTGGCTTATCACTATTGTTGTTGCTGATTGCCTTTGAGTAGAGCGACCTATGAACAAAAGGCCTGAAGTCCCTCTACAACTATCGACGTTTATCAAACTTCACAGAGTTTCTGGAGGCATGTTGTTTAGGAAGCGGATGCCACTCCTGCTTCCAAGGCTTATTATCACTAGACAGCAACAATGTATTGTTGGTTTATAACTTGTCACAAATGTGTTACAGGAATGTAAGAGAAATGGGGGGGGGCATGTGCAAATGGTGTACTTCTGTTTATTCTTTTTTTTCCCCTGGAAGTCTAAAATGGCTCTAACACACTCTCTCTCTCGCTCATTCTCTCTCTCTCTCGATGTTTATTTCTAGATCCATAAACATTTACAACTCACCTGGGCTCTGAAGCCCAAACTCCCTTCTTGCTCTACCCGCAACCTTGTTTCCTAAGTGACACCTCACTGAAATGACCCACAGCAAATGAGAACAGATCCAGGCCCACCTCAGCCCCTCCTGGCCAATCGTTTGGGGGATGGGTGGCCCAGGAGATGAATAAACAGAAGGGGTTCACTGCACCACTCTGCCTTCTGCCCCAGGCACTGCTCAGCGGGTGCACTGGCCAGTACTTGGGTGTCTCCAGGACTACAGCTCAGAGAGGCTGCAGCGCGCTCGCACCAGCACGCAGCCGAGGCTGTTCAGGCGCCTGGCTCCCGCTGCACCTGGTGAGCTTGAGGTTCACCATGAGGTCAGCAACCCACACCATCAGCACCCACCTGCCCTGAGCAAGTGTCCACAGGGGTCCCCGCAGCCCACTGGTCAGTGACCCTGACGCAGACCTGCCAATGACGTGGTATATCCTCGCGCCTGCCCTGTGTGGTCTCACCCTTTGGTGGTGCAAACAGTGAGGTGCTCATCTACGATCCACGAGGTAAAGGCACTCCACAGAAAGGGTGGGCGAGTTCCCACTTCCCAGTCCCCATTCACACCAGGCACAGCCTCAATGCCTCAGGTTCTTTTAAGAGGGGTCCTGGAGACACAGTGGTTTACGCATCTGGCTGCTAGCCAAAGTGTCAGTGGTTCTAACCCAGCAGCTGCTCCGTGGGAGAAGCATGAGGCAATCTGCTTCCAGAAAGTTCCCTCTGGGGCAGGCTCTGCTCTGTGCTGTTCTCAACCAGAGTCAGCTCTATAGCAGTGCGTCTGGGGCTTTGGTGAGACAGCAGTCCCTTCTAGCTGCGCGAGCAGAGAGAGAGAAGACATTCTGCTTCCATAAGGATTTACAGCTTTGGAAATCCCACGGGGCAGTTCTAAGGAGCTCTGCTGGCCTCGTGGTAAGAAGCTGGCTGCAACGCCGAAGGCGAGCAGTTCTAATCCACTAGCTGCTCTGTGAGTTACTGCCTCTGAAATCCCCTGGAGGCTCAGCTGCGGGTCGGTTCCGACTTGACGGCACACAACAACAACATGAGTGGGAGCCAACGAGATGGCAGTGGTGTTTGTGAGGCAGCCCCCGTCCCCGTGTGGTGTGGGGCTGGGCCCCCACCCTGCAGCGGGCACAGGAGGGCCGGGGGGCACGTCCCTGGCAGTGGTACCTCCAGCGAGGGCACGCCCTTGCCCGCGGGCTGCGGGTACTCCCGGAGCAGCCGCTCCTCGTCCAGGAACTTGCCGTCGCGCCCGTTGCTGGCCGGCTGGAAGAGGCCGTAGTTGAGCACGTCCTTCAGGCTCTGGTTAAGCGTGCACAGCACCCTCTGCTTGGCCACCCACACCGTCGCGTCCGGGTTGAAGCGGATGCACTTCTGCAGGGACCAAGAGAGAGGACGTGTTAGTGGACACAAAGCTGGCACTCGCGGCAGCCCACCTCCAGGGCCCTCGGACAAAGCTGGAGCCCGAGGAGGCCCAGCTCCGGGACAAAGATGGAGCCAAGAAAGCCTACTCTCAGGGGCAGTGGACACAATGCTGGAGCCCGAGGAAGCCCACTTCTAGCGGCGGACTTGCCAGTGGGGCTTCCCTCCTGTTCCAGTCATTTGCTGAGCACCTGATGGCGTCACCGTTCAGCACTGCTCGCTGCCGGGTGAAAGGGGCTTGGGAAATGAGAAAAGAGTAAATGGGTCTGGAGGCACTGCAGTGAGGCATCACCTTGCCAAATTCAGGGGGGTACAGGAGGAAAACGTGCAACGATGAATGAATGTGGGCGGATTAAATGGAAAGAATATGCTGTAAAAAATTCAACAGAACAGCAAGCACCAAATGCTGGCGAGGTTGTGGAGAAACTGGAACCCTTATTCCCTGCTGGTGGGAGTATAAAATGGTGCAACCACTGTGGAAGGTGGTATGGCGCTTTCTCAAAAAGTTGCAAATTGAAATACCATTTGACCCAGCAATTCCCCTACTGGGAATATACCCTAAAGAAACCATAACTGCCACCCAGGCAGATATACGCACACTCATGTTTATTGCAGCTTTGTTCACAATAGCAAAGAGCTGGAAACAACCTAAATGCCCATCAACAAATGAATGGATAGAGAAGCTCTGGTTTATTCACACAATGGAATTCCTACACTGCATTGAAAAACAAGGAACTCATGAAATACTATTCAAAATGGGTGGCCCTGGAGGACATGATGCTGAGTGAAATATCTCAGTCACGAAAGGACAAATATTGCATAGTGCCACTGTTGTAGAATGGGACTGACATCAGGGTTGGGGTGAGACTGAGAAAAATTGGATAAATTTTGTATACTGCATTATAGGAAACAGATGTGGGGGAGAGAACAGTTTAATAGCGACATATGATTAGGTATTATGGTTATGATAAGAGTCCAGAATGAAGGTTACATAGTGGAGTGCACTCAGGGTGGGGGATGGGGGCATTGTATATCAACAAAGGAATTTTTCTTTTACTTTTCAAAGAGCAGAGCGAACTGCGGGGGAGAGGTGGGGCAGGGAGAAAAATGTAACAACGAATGAGTGGAAATCCAAAATCTCTGTAAATGTTCACTAAAATTAATTAAAAAATTATATATATAAAAAGAATTTATAATAAAGATAAACTCAAAACTAAAAAAAGTACATATGTTGCATTAAAAAAATCATTACTTAAAAAAAAGAAGAAAAATTTATATGGACTAAATGGATTCTGGTCCAAATTAGGGGGGGAAAAAAAGAAAGAAAGCAAGATGAGTTTCCAGAGCAGTTTAGCCAGGTGGAGCGCCAGCAAAACTGAGAACATCCTCCAGAGGACAGGCGACACAGCAGCCACGGCAATGGACACGCCATGGACAGTGACTCCCACGGACATGGCCAAGGACCTGTGAAATTTTATTCTGTTACATGGCTACCAAGCCAAAGGTGGGTGACTCTAATCCGCAGCCCTCAGGCCCGTTTTTCATTGTTTTTGTTCCAACAGTCTTCTAGGTCGTATCACCCTGGTGTGTTGTGGTTGCTGTGAAGCTGAACACTGTGACACTGATGTGTCAGATGTGAGAATGGTTACCCATGGTGGATAGTGTTCGGTGGAGCTCCCCAGTTAAAACAAGCTTGGAAGCAGGAGTGGCATCCACTTCCATAGCAGCTCCTGGAAACCCTATGAACCTGGAGAAAGGATGAAAGTCACGCACACAAGTGTCCAGGACTTTCATTCATAGGGTCACTATGAGTCGTCTACGACTCGATGGCACTGAACAACAACACGTACATGGCTGCCTGAGTCAACAAGGCAGCACCTAACAACAACAGCAACAACAGGACCATCGAGGCCCAAGGCCTGACACGCACCAGCGTCTCACAGTCCCTGCTCACAGGACTGGGTGCACTGCATTGTTAGGTATCATCAAGTCCATCACACAACCAAAGACCCCCGTCCTGCTGTCCTCACAATCGCTGTGGTGTTTCCTCAGCCTCTTGGTGAAGCCAGTGCCAATCCCCCCCCCACCTCGCCCTGCCCCGGGGACTCCTCCGGGGACCGGTCCCTCCCAGGCCCGTCACCATTCTCGCTTCTCAGGAGCCCTGGCCACGCTTCCTGAACACAGACTCACTGCTTTCCCGGTGTCCACGCCTGTTAACAACAGCCCGACACCACAGCCCCAGCACGGCGGTTCTTCCTAACTCAGGACACTCGGGTTTGAGTTCAGCATACCTTAGTGCTCAGTGTGACCTCTTTGCTTTTTAACACTTTAAAGAGCTCAGCATTTCTGCTCTATGCAATATATGATTTGTTCTTCTGGTAATCAGTAAATAATACAGACTACAGCCTTTGTACAGAGTACATTTCATCACAAGATAACCGAAACCCTCAAAAATGGACAAAAAAAGTCACATGAGGATGCATGGAGAAAAGACTGACGTTATCTAAGAGTTCATTTTCCGTGGATGCACTTCAACGCCATGGAGATCAAAGGAAGCTTTGCATTGGTGAAGTCGCCTGCTAAGCAGTGCCCAAGAGCAAGGCTATTGGTTTAAAGGCTAAAGCGTGCTTGACTCAAGCCATGGTATTTTCAATTGCTCCACAGGCTATGTGAAAGTTGGACAGCGCCTAAGGAAGACCGATGAAGACCTGATGCTTCTGGATGGTGGTCTTGGCAAAAGTGTCAGCCAAGCCACGGGCTGCCAGAGGAACCTGCAAATCTTTGCTGGCTGAACTGTCCCCTCAGTGGTTCGCATGGTAAGACTTCATATTCTCTGAGCATGTTGTAGGGGGGCGTCCCCGGAAAAGAAAACCATGCCTGAAAAGGTGGAGGGTCAGAGAAGGACCCAGAGAAATGGATGGACACACTGAACTGGAGCCATGACCTTGAGCACGGTGGACTTGTGAGGGCTGTGTTGGGCCGGGCCAGGATCTGCAGTGTCAGTCACAGGGTCACTGTGAGTCCAAGCAGATGCACTGGCAGTAACAAAACCAGCAGCAATCACCCACTACCCGGGGAGAGCTGTCTTACCAGGAAGGTGCTTGACATCACCCACGTGCCTCTGTGCCCTGCCCCAGCAGCGCCGGACACCCCAACTCCCAGCAGGACCAAGGGCATGAGTTTCCCAAAGTTTGAAATGATGCTGTTGTTGCCAGCCTGGGGAACACTCTGGGAACAGATGCTTGTCCAGAGAGTGACATTCCTGACACGGGGACTGTCCTGTCTGGTAAACTCACTGGTGCAAGAGTCGACGGCATAGACCCTCCACCTACGCTGACCCTGGACTCAAAAAAGCTTCAGGAAACATCAGCATTGGCCCTTCCAAACAATAAAAGAAGGCAATTAGGGAAAAGGGTTGGCTGGAAAATCAAACCTGCAGCTGCCAGAGCTAATTTCTGGAAAAGTTAAACAGTGTCAACTGTGCCTGTAAACCAATCACAAACCCTTTCAAAGCTTAAAAGCAACACCAGGCATTGGAAGAGCTCCCTGGTCATGTTCCCAAGATCTTTCTGTGAGGCTAACCAAGAAGCTGGGAAAAGCAAAAACCCGGGCCAAATGGGCTTCTGTCCTCCGTTCCTAACCGTGCTGTTGAATTAAAACCCTAGGCTGCCAGGCACTCCCAGAGAAGGAGGAGGGATGAGTAGGTGGAGGCCCGGCCATGGCTGGGACGGTGACACTGCCGCAGGGTGCCATGAGGATGGAGGCCTGATGGATCTGTCAAACCTATGTACAAACTAATGGTACAAAACCCAGGAGAACCCTAAATGCTCGGAGGTGGCCTTGGGAGAGTAACAATGTATCACTGTTTATCCACTGTAACAATCACAGTGTCATCATTGTAAAATGTAAGAAGACAAGCTGGGTGCACGCAAGGGGGACTCAATACTCTCCAGCAAGAAGTCTAGCAGAGCAGCAATTGAGCATGCAGCCCCTAACCCCACCCGCCGCCCCACAGTTGAAAGAGTCAGCAGTCTGTCTGCTTCTGTAAGAATTTGGGGTCTTGGAAATCCCAACAGACCGTTCCACTTTGACCTACAGTGTATCTGAGTCAGAATCGACTCAACAGCGATGGATTTGGATTTCTGGAGTTTTGTTTGTATATTTTCAGTGTGATTTTTCTATAAATTTAATATTGCTCTCAAAAAGAAACCTGCTCACTGCTGTTGAAAAAAATTCTGACTCCCAGTCAGTGACCCCAAAGGACAAAGCGAATGCCCCCAGTGGGTCTCCAAGGCTGGAAAGTGTTACGGGGGCAGCCCACCCCGGCCTCCGCCTGAAACACTACAGCGGATGCCAATCGCCGAGTCTTAAATTAGCAGTCCAGCACTTAATCCATTGTGCCACTACAGTGGCTTCTCAAAGTCTATTAAATATACATTTATTTTTTTCAATTATTTGTGTGTGTGTGTGTGTGTGTGTGTGTATGTTTATATATTGTTGTTGTTGTTGTTAAGTGCTGTCGAGTCGTAGGCGACTCATAGCGACCCTATGAATGAAAGTCCTCAACACTTGTGTGACTTTCATTCTTTCTCCAGGTACATAGGATTTCCGGAGGCAAGCTATTTACGGAATTGGATGCCACTCCTGTTTCCAAGCTTGTTTTAATCAGGGAGCCCCACCCAACACTGTCTGCCATGGGTAACGATTATTGCATCTGACATGTCAGTGTCACAGCATTCAGCATCACAGCAACCACGAGTCACCGTTGTGGACACACCAGGGCTATACGACCTAGAAGAATGTTTGACCAAAAACAATGAAAAAACTAGCATTCCATACTTTCCTCTCTTCAAGACGCAAAAGGCCGCATCCAGTTGACATGAAGACTCCAAGACACTCGCCCTCACCCTGCAGGCGTGGCCGACATTTCAGTATTTTACCATTCCGGCATACCCAAATGCTGGCAAACCCTATATGTTTATATACAAGAGATTATTGTTCAGGTGAAACCCTAGTGGCACAATGGATTAAGCACTGGACTGCTAGCCCAGAGGTCAGCAATATGCATCCCCTGTTCTCTTCAGAGGTACATGCATGGTCTCTGCTCCTGGTGGGCATGTTGCTAGGAGAGGCTGCTCCTTGGGAAGGGACATCAAACTAAGAAAAGTGAAGGGAGAGATGGGTAATGAAATGGGCTGACACAGTGACTGCCACAGTGGGCTCTCAAGTGCCAGACTGTGAGGCTGGCCCAGGATAGGACAGGGCTCAGGTCTGTCGGTCACAGGGTCACTGAGTCATACTCGATTTGATGGCATCTATTAACAATAGCAATATATGTATATTTGGGACTCCAGAATTTGCTTTACCCTGGAAGGGCCTTTGGGGGGAAGGGGCCTGACTGAACTGCGACTGGGACCTATCACCAGCAGGGGTTGTGTGTGCTGTTGTCTCTGCCAGCCCTGAGACTGGCCTCCGGGTTGGGGAACGTGATCTCTCTTCCAAACAGGAGGCTGCTTTCCTGAGCACCTGCTATGGAAACCTGAGCTGATAAAATGTTCATCCTCGTGAAAAGCTGAGACCCCCAAGTGTGGCCTTCCCCCCTCCCCAGCTCCTCTCATGGCTGCAGGGCTGGCTACCACTCAGCTGTTCTGTTCAGGGCCACGGTCTGCAGTGGCCCTGCTGTCTCCATTCAGGGCAGAGTCAGAAGAGAAGCTGGAAATTCCATGCACCATGACGGGGCACATCCCAGGTGACAAGGAGGTGACACGGACGTGTTACGGACAAGGCGCCACTTCCTGCTTCAGGAATCTGTGTGGGCCTTTGGCTCCAACTACAGGGCAACCTCAGCCCCAGCTCATGTTCCCTCATACACCGAGCCAGGACAGCCCCCACTGTCCTGCCAACTGGACCCAGGTGAGAGCAGAGAGGACACTGGCTGCATCTACCTCCCAGGGGACTTGGGTGTGGCATTACTGGTGATCACATGACCGTGGCCAGTGCATCTCACACAGTGGGAGGGGCCAAGAGTGCTGTTCTGAGGTAAGCTGGTTCCAAAAGCCAAGGTGAAGCCTGACATCAGGGCATCTGTGGACTCCACCTACCTGGGAGACAGACCTTGGGAGACGCTACCAATGAATTTCCCTGTGAGGCCATCTGGAGGGGGGTCCCCTTCCTGAGTAACGGGTGTCCTCAGGAGAAGGAGGTGAGACACAAAGACAGACAAAGAGAGAAGGCTTTCCACGGAGTCAGAGTCTGGAGCGAAGCAGACACAGATGAGGGTACCTGGGCCACCAAAGGCTAAGTGGTAAAAAGGAAGGAAAAAATCACCCCTCACCTTCAGAGAGGTTGCCACCTGGTGCACATCCTGAAGTCAGATTCTGAACCTCTGGGACTGGGAGGCCTCTGAAGCCCCCACCTTGTGACACTGGTTACCCCAGCCTTGGAAGACAGCTGAGTCTTTACCATAAAGCCAACTCTAGGCGCCGCTCCTGGAAGAACCTGCTGGAAGCACCCCCTCGAGACATACTGAGAAGGAACCAGTCAGAAAGGGCTGCTGTACACGTAGACTGACCGTGGGAGCGGAACACCCCCAACCCCTGGCCTGAGCTCCAATCCCCTCCTACAGATCCTGAAGACCTGCCCCACTGGGCGGCCAAGGCTGTGAATCTCCACGGAAGTCGAATGCCACACCTTTCTATGGAAGAGCTCTGGGTGGGTTCACAGCATTGACCTTTGGTTAGCATTCAAGTGCTTAATCACTGAGCCACCAGAGCTCCCTCTTATAAACTCGGGCAAATTGATTAATCCAATGATTCCTGCTTCCTCCATTTAAAATGGGACCGTAAGATACAGCTCTATCGTGAGTGTTAGAAGGGAAATTACATGAAGAAGGCCCCCACCACCCCCATGCACCCTGGATACTCAGCGAACAGTAACATCACAATCATTCTCTGCCATGAGACAAGGGGTCGGCTGGCCAGCCCCCTGGGACCTCTCTCTGATGGACCCAGTGCTGCCAACCTGTTCACACCCACCTTCAGGACAGCACAGGGCACAGGCATTAAAGGACAGGTGGGGCAGCTCCCTCACTGACCAGCAGCCATGCACTGAGCAGCCCAGCCTCGCTCCAGGGCCAGTGCCTGACAGCGCCGTAACCAGGAAGTTTCTGTGAATGAAGGGATGGTGCGTGGTAGCCACACAGGCGGACTGAGCGCATGGAGTCCCAGGTCACTGCTGCAGCAGTGTGGGGGCTCCTTAGGAGACCCACCCCTGCAGGGTGTGTTTAACCTCGCACAGTCACCCAGGAATCACGAGGCCTGTGCAGGACTCAGAGTAAGGTGGGGGCTCCAGGCAGAGGATCCAGTGTCAGGACCCAAAGTCAGGAGAACCTAGCGTCAGGAGGCCCCAGGGTCAGGAGGACCCAGTGTCAGAAGGCCCCAGCATCAGGAGGACCCAGGCAGAGGACCCAGTGTCAGGACCCAAAGTCAGGAGGACCCCGCGTCAGGAGGCCCCAGGGTCAGGAGGACCCAGAATCAGGAGAAGCAGGCAGCACGGCTGCAGCCCTGTGAGTCCAGCAAGGATCAGGCTGAAGATGATTTCTGTCTATAATGACCTTTCCTCTTGCAGGTCACCTGTGATGCCCAATATAGTAACTCTCACCGCGGGAGCACTGTTACTTTATTCCTGTCTCCCTGCAGCTCTGTGAGATGGCTTTTCCACTACTGAGTACTAGCGATATTCTGAAAGTTGAAGGATTTGCTAGAAGAGAGAGACAGTGCAGGCGGGACTTCAAACACAGCCCAGAGCCCAGAGTCTCGGATGCCTGTGGCTTCCACGCAAAGCAGCAGCCTGTGCTCACATGCCCCGCTGTCTGTCGGCTGGGTAAGGTCCTATCTGGCATGAGGGCTGTGGGTGGAGAAGGGGAGATGCATGAGGCAGCCTGTCTTGGTTACCCAGGGCTGCTGTAACAGAAACACCTCAAGCAGGCGGCTTTGGCAATTAGAAGTTTCTCCTCTCACAGCTCTTTGTTGCTGTCAGGTGCCATCAACCTGGTTCCCACTCAGCGCCGGGCCATCCTCACAGTCACTGCGGCCTGGGCTCACTGTTGTCCAGCGTCCTCACAGCCACTGCTGTTGGGTGCAGTTGACTCGGGTATGACCCATGAACAAGAGACCTGAGCCCTGTCCCATCCTGTGCCGTCTTCATCATCTCTGACACACTCAAGCCCACTGCTGTAGTCACTGTGTCAATCCAGCTTGTTGGGGGGGGTCTTCCTCCCGTTCACTGACCCTCTATCTTTTGAAGCATGATGTCTTTTTCTAAGAAACAGCCTTTCCTAGTGACACGTCCAACGTATCAGGACTGGAGGATTATCACTTTTGCCTCCAAGGAGCACGCTGGCTGCATTTTTTCCAAGATGCATCTGTTCTCTTAGAAGTCCATAGGATATCTTCTTCTGTCATCCTTATTCACCATCCAGCTCTCACAAGCACAGCAAGTGATTGAAAGACCATAATCTGAATCAAATGCACCTTAGTCTTCAAGCTGACATCATTGCTCTTTTTTTAATGACTGTTTTTTAATCAAAACATTCACAAGCCTGACCTCATTCACCAAAACAAAACATACAACCAGAACACACACACACACACACACACACACACACACACACACAGGCCTTAGAAAAGGCCTATCAAGTATCTTGAAAGAACAGAGTTGGGTGGGCTTTTGGTGACATCATTGCTCTTAAAGGCAGGGCTTTCACTCTGTGCGGTCTTGAGGAAGGCCCTTACCTCTTCCGCATTAGCTTCCTGGACCTGTGGATATTTTCATGTATATTAGCATCTGTCTTCCTCCATCCCTACTTACTTGTTAAATCTCCTTTATAGCTGAGAAAAATTGACTGGACAGACAGCCTTACTGAGATGGGCTGAGGACAGGGCAGTGTGCAGAGCTGTTGTACAAAGGGTTGCTATGAGTCACAGGTGGCTCAATGACACATAACAACAACAACAACAAATCCTGCCTCATTAACATAAGCAGCAAAGCCCATCCACAAACGGGACTTTACAACACATATTTTAGGAGGACACAATTCAGTCTATAACGCGGTTCCTTGAAGAGGTTAGAGTCCAGTGGAGAGGGATAATAATGAAGAGGGTGGTGGTGGTGATTGGTGGTGATAAAGTGACACATTCATTGGCTTTTACCAGCCTTCCTCTGTATCTTTTCCATCTGTACCCTGAGCAAATCATTCAAGAAGCTGGACTCCATGAAGAAAAATGTGACATCAGGATCGGAGAAAGACTCCCATCAGAAACCTACATTATTCAGATGACAAGACCTTGCTGGCTATACGTAAAACACTTGCTGTAGAAGATCAAAGACTCCAGCCTTCGATGGGGATGACACCACAACCTCAAAAAGACAAAATTCCTCACCACCAGGTCGACAGGCAACATCATGACAGATGGAGAAAAGATGGAAACTGTCAACGACTTCGGCTTACTTGAATCCACAGTCAACACTGCTGGCACCAGAAGACACGTTGGAAGCACAAGGAACCATCACGAGGGACTTGTCGCAGGTAAGTGGACTGCTCACTGGTGCACCAGGGGTCAGCCAACCCATGCTAGGCAAAGAGCTTGTCTCGAGACCAGGACTGACCTGCATTAACGTGGGTGATTTAGCTAAAGAAGTCTGGTCACCGGCTAGCATGGAGTCTAGCAAAATGACTTCTCCCAAGCGCGTGTGGAAAGATGCAGATGACGCACCGATCCTGAAGGATGTGGGCATTACAGAATATGAGGCAAGCGTAATAAGTCAGATGTCGGAGTTTGCCTTCTGACATGTGACTAAATTCTAGACGATGCCAAAATGTATTCAAGCCATGCTAAGAAAGCAATGTTGATGCAGATGATTTGTGATTGGCAACCCAGCGTCGTGCCGACCAATCTTACACTTCTCCTCCTCTGAAAGATGTTTGGCTAGATCTTGCACAGAAAAGAAACCTAACTTCTTTGCCTTTGATCAAGCCATCTTCTAGTCCTAGATTTCCACCTGATAGGTACTGCTTAACTATTCCAAATTATAGGCTTAAGCCTTTACAGAGAAAGACATGTGATGTTGCAGGAAGAACAGCTCCAAGGCTAAGTGTTTTGGTTCCATTACTAGCAGACCTAGTGCACTCACACTAGCTACACCAGCCCCACCAACTATATCTGACCTCCAGTGTCCCTCACAGGACAACAATCTACAGTCCACATGCCCACTTCACAGTCCCCAGCTGTAAAAGCATCAATTCCAGCAACAATCAACAGTTCAGAATATTCTGATTCATCCATCATTAATTGGGTCCAAAAATATTATTTCCACTAGTAGAGCTCTGGTGGCCTAGTGGCAAGAAGCTGCACTGCACTCTGGAAGGCATGGGGTTCGAGGCCACCGGCAGCTCTGTGGGAGGATGGGCAATCTCCTCCCATGCGATTTAATGGCCTCTGAAACCCCGATGGAGGGTCAGCTATGGGTCAGTTCTGACCCTATGGTACACAACAACATACGGAATCATCAACATCAACAAAATGGTATCATCACAAAACACTGCCAATGAACCATCAAACGCACTGAAAATGTGGTACGACAATGATGATGGTGATGGTGAAGACGACTGTGATAATTTGTAATCTAACCTTGATACATGTAACATATGAGCTTGGTCTTGAATTAATCGTACTGAAATTAAGCATGCATGCTGGATATGATGTCTTGAAAAATTTTATTAGCCTTTGAGGAGTAAATAGAATTCTACTTTTCAACTGAGATGTTGGCTTTTTTTTATAATTTATTTCTTTTTCATTTCAATGAACATCTACAGAGATTTTGGAATTCCATTCATTCATTGTTGCACTTTTCTCCCCGCGAGATGTTGGATTTTTTTAAAAAAATAGAATTAGCTAAGGTTTTTCATCAGCCTTTAAATGAGAAAAATAAAGATGTCATTCATAAAAAGAAAGAAACAAAAGAAATCAGAAGATGTACTGCATTGGGAAAGTCTGCTGTCAGGGATCCCTCCAAAGTCCTGAAGAACAAAGATGTCGGTTTAGAGACTAAAAGCTGTCTGATTCAAGCCATGATCTTTTCAATCACTTACTATGCGTCTGAGAGTTGGAAATGATAAGGGTGATAGAAGAATCCATGTTTCTGAGCTGTGGTGTTGGAGAAGAGCACTGAATATTCCACGGATCGCCAAAAGAACTGTTAATCTTGGAGAAGCAGCCAGAGTGCTCCTTTGAGGCAAGGACTGTGAAACGTCGTCTCACAAACTTTGGCATGTTATTAGGAAAGGCTATTTTTTTTAAATGCTTCAATGGATAATCTATTTCCAACATTTCTTGCAAGTTCCTTTGGGAGGAACATCATGCTTGGAAAGGTGAGTGAAGAGAGGAAGACCCCCAATAGGACGGGCAGACCCTGCGGCTGCAGCAGTGGGTTCAGGTATCAGGGACGAGGAAGGCACAGGATAGGACGGGGTGCAGATCTGTTGTTTGTACTGTTGCTACGAGTCAGACTCAACCCAGTGGAGGTAACAGTAACTCCAGAGTGTACACTTACGCTCATCTGCCCACCTTCACCACAGTCATTTCCAGGTAAGTTAGCGAAACCTCAGAGACTCCAAGGAGCTACTCACGCTGAGAGAGTGGTGGAGGCTCACGCTGAACCTTGTCACCTCCTCCCAAGAGCACAAGGGCGGCCCATCTGGTTAAGTGCTTAACTACTCGCCAAAAGTGCTGTTCAAATCCACCGACAAGTGTCCTGGAAAACAGACCTGGAGGCCTGACTCCAAAGAATGAAAGCCCTGACCACCCATGGAGCAGGTCTGTCTGCACACGTGGGGTGCCGTGAGCCCAAACCCGCTCAGTGGCCGCTAACGAGCCCTCCCAGCGCCCACATCCTCACTGTGTGACTAACACATTCTATTCCTCTCCATGCGCATACATGCCACCCTCGGTGCAGACGAAATATAATTTCTACGAAGCTCCCTGAGAAAACCAGCAAGGAAATTTGTGCTGGGTCATTTGTGATCATTGGCAGTACTGTCCAAGGCTCATAATTTCCAATTCCTTGCAAATTTGTCTGAACACTGAGCCTTTACAATTAAAGGAGAGAATTTAACCCTCTACAAAGGGACACAATTTCAAAGACTCGAAGCCATTTTCCCCCCTAAAGAAATGAAGTCTAGTCTCTGAGGTATCATTACATCTTAAAAATAAACAAGACTTAGAACTCAGGGTCTAGGAGTACTGGGAGAAGATGTCCCCATGCAATGCTGTGGGTATTAAACACGGCTTCCACTTTCTGGGGGGAAGCGCACAAGGAGAGTTCTAAAACACCATGTTCTTTCATCTCATAATTGGGCTTTGGGGAGTATGAACGATAGCAAGCCCTCAGAAGAACAACAAAGCACACCGAACAAAGGCTTTTACCCAGGATAATTCACAAGGTAGGGAAAAAAAAAGCTGACAACAGAACTTGGAATCAGCACATCAACCCCAGAGAGGTCAATGGGATTCTCTGACCAGAGCCTTCGATACAAGGAACACTTTGGCCATGAATTCTCCCCACAAAGATCAAGCTGATAAAGGGGAGACTGAACACCGAGTAAGAAACCAGTGATCCAAGCAGCTGACCTGAGGACCTAACGGCTGCACCCCTCCCACACGGAGCCTCCACGTCCACTCGGACCTCCTCCTTCCAACGTGTCTTCCGTCTCATTCCCAACCTCCAGGCGCAGACTCCTGTCACTGCAGAAAACCAGCTGATGCACTCTGATTTTTCCCTCCCTTGGACCGTCCACATGAGTCTAGTCTATGACCTTAAGGAGCACTGGGGTCTTCTTCCGAACTGCCATCATTTTTCAGCAGGGTTACCCCAACAAGCCCGGCGAGGAGCTCACGTGTGTCCTTCCTGTCCTGCCACCAGAGTCCCTTCTCAGTGCAGGTACTCAGCTGCTCTGGGCATCAGGAGTCTCTGCCCTTAGGTCCCAGAACAAGGAAATCCTTTTCATTTTCCTCTGAGACACTCAAGCTCCCTTTCTCACTCTCACGCACGTCATCACATTGCTGAAGACCATGAACTCCTGATCCATGAGGGGGAGATGGTTCCCTCTGCATAATCATGCCTGGCACTCCAGAAATGCTGACAGAACAGAACCACATGGGGTAGAAAGCTGCAAGAATGGAGTAGGTGACACAGCACAAAGGGAGGTCCTGACCTCCCAGTCATGATGGTGGTGGGACTGTCCGCTGACCGGGGACTTGCTTTGTCCTGTGTGCACTGTAAACACATTTCTCAATTAATTTTGCCAAGAAAAAGAAGGACTCAAATTGTTTTTCTGTCAAACATTCTTCTAGGTGGTCTGTGCATTGCCATACAGAGGTAACTCGTGGTTGCTGGGATGCTAAACACTGTGACACTGATGTGCCAAATGCGAGAATGGTTACCCGTGGTGGACAGTGTTTGGTGGAGCTCCCTGACTAAAACAAGCTTGGAAGCAGCTGTGGCATCCACTTCCATAAAAGCTTGCCTCCGGAAACTCGAACAGTGCTCAGGCCTTTCATTCATAGGTCGCTATGAGTCATCTACAATTTGACAGCACCTGACAACAAAAACAACAACATACTACGACTGTCTGCAGAGTTTTGCCTGCAAGAGCTGTGGTCAACCATGCCACTGACCACTATGAAACACTGACCTTCCCTCCAGGAAAGCTCATGGTCAACCTCAAAGCCGAAATGAAGAGAACAAGGGGAACTGCGCTCATAATTAGACAGCATCAATCATCGTCATTCTGCACGATGAGAAGTTAAAACCCAGAGATCTCAGAGACAACAGGGAGAAGGCGGGGTTGTGTGAACACAGCAGGTTTTTTAACACCTTGAACGCCATCTTGCATTTGCAACAACTTACACAGATGACAGGACACACCTCTGCTAAGGAGTAACTCAGGTGAACAGCATTGGATGGCCAAAGCACATGGCCTTGGTGTGCGTGCCCACCATACACGGTGGACAAGAACGTTTCGGATACTAAAGGGCATCTCTCTGCAGGGACAGCTGCGGCTCCTTGGGCAGGGCTGTTTTGATTTGCAAGAACATGGCAAGAGAATGTCATATAACAGAATAATAAATTACTTTCCAAATCTGTTTTGGGACCTTGTAAAATGGAAATGATGACAACTTTTATTTTGTAAGATTTCAGGGAGGGTTAAGAGAGTGTCTAGACAAAGCTAGAAGCGATGGTAAATATTATGCCATCTAAGATGTGTATCATTACGGTGTGTAGTCTGAAAGCTCTGTAAACGAACCTCAACAACACAAGCCTAGAATTAGACAGATGCCTTCAGGTCCCACCTTCCCTGCTGCACCTGGTAATTCTTGTTCCTCAGGCAGAGGGAATCCACCTCACTCCTGATTTCCAAGCCAGCACTTACTTGCCCAGCAAAAGCTTGAGTAACACAGGGGAGAACTGGCAAGGCATTTGGGGGTAGCAGATCAGATGCTCCTTCTAGTGTCGTGTTCAGGACCGAGCGGTGGGAAGCCACATTGCAGAGAGAAGGGGTCCTCCAGGTCTGTGGACGCTTCTTGGCAGTGTTCAGCAAGAACTGGGGGGAATTCTGTATGAAACCCAAGTTTCCGAGCATGTAATTCACTGCAAAGGAGTGTGTTTCACATTTAAAACATCCTCTGCAATTATTGTTTCTGTCATCATCCACTTCTTCATGATGCATTTTAAAAGACCCATAATGAGCCTCGGCCTGTAGGGCCCTGACGAGGTGCACTGAGAAGACTCTAACCTTCTATAGTTCATCATTTATCATCTGCCTATTTGCACATCTCTGAAAACTAGGCAACACCAAGGTCAACCCAACACGTAATTCGGTAATTTCTAAATACAATCGCTCAAATGAAGTACTGCCCCCCCCCTTTTTTTTCTTTCAGGAAAAGACACATCAGGCTGCCACTTCTGCTAGCCAAGCAGGCACTCTGGACTGCTCCCACTTGAAGCTGAGAACAAAGAGATTTAAATGGAGGAGGAAAATGCTGGATGACCTTCACCAAAAAGGACATGCCTATCTGGGGATGCTGAAGCCCAAGAGTCACGCTCTTATCTCGGTCTCTTTTGTGACAAAATAAAGCATAAAGCAATCACTGATTCGTTTCCCAATCAGAAGAATGCAGCTCAAGCAGTAAAAATGTAATCACAGCATTCGGATGCCACCGTGAACTTGGTGGGCAGAGCAGAGAGTGTCCTAGCAATTTCTAAGGGGCTGAGGCGGAGGGAACGCCCGCTGTTGTCAAGGTGATGCCGAACTGAGAGATGCTGGCCTGGGTTCTGGCGGTGATTCACGGATGCCTTGGAGGCCTGTTAATTTTCCTCTTAATAGCCACACTTTCAGGCACAGCCGGAGCAAAGCAGAGGATTGGAGGCTCGCTGCAGAGGTCCACTTGCAGCTGGTCTTAGTCGTGGTCGAACTGGCTCCGGTCCTTGGCGACCCCACGCACAAGGCACAGCAGGTTGGACACCACCAGGCCCTGCTCCATCTGCATGACTGTCACGTGCTTGAGTCCACTGCTGTGTCTGGGGGTCACTCCATCTCAGGGAAGACGGTTGTCCTCTTTGCTGGCCCTCGACCACCAAACATGCTGTCTTTTTTCTAGGGTCCGTCTCTCTGGATGGGGCTCCCTCAGGGAGAAGTCTCACCACCTCACTTCTGAGGAGCATGATGGTCCTATTTTGCTGAGGGTGACTGGTTCATTCTCTCAGCAGCCCATCCAGGTGCAGCCAATATTCCTGCCCAGTGCCACTGCTCTAACACCTCATTTCTCTGCCTTCTGTTTTTCATGATCCAATGTTTCCCTGCAGATGAGGCAACTGAGAAGACCATGGCTCAGAAGTTGGTTTAGAAGCAGAAAAACGAAGTGGGAGTAAAATGAAGAAGACAGAAGCCAGTGAAGTTGGGAAGTAATTGATCTGAACTGAATGCAAACATGATGTGCCCACTGTGTGTCTAGGGACGGAGCCAGCAGGAGCACCATCTCTTTGCAGCCTCTCTGAAGTGGGTGAAGTGTCATAATTTCCAGTGAAGAATATCCCAAACCCTTCAGCAATATTTCAGATAAAAAACCACAGCATTGGAACAAAGGAGAGGCCGGGAGGCTAGCCAATGGGTTTGAGGATGAGTCTATGTACACCTGGCAAGAGCCAGGACTCGGGGCTCACGTGATCACAGGGGGGACTGGAGAGCGAGAAACAGCCCAGGTAGGATGGCTGCTACAATTGGGTAATAACTGGTGCTGCCACCCCAAAGATACGTAGTTCACCGCCACCACCACACTGAAGTTTACCAGCATGGCTGGAGCCCGTCCACCCAGAGAGGAGGGCAATGAGAAAAAAGGGTCAAGATAACAAGAAAAGTAGAGTCAGAGATGAGGCCAGGGTGCCCTGGGGCTCCAGTCACCGGGTGGACGCACCGAGACGAGACACACCTGGGATTCAATGCAGGAGGAACCCCGATGGTCTGGGACCCTGGCGTTGCTCCCTGATGGGAGAATTCTTATCAGCCTGGGACACCAGCTGCCGACAGGACCTCTGCTCTTTTGCCAGCCTGGCCTTTAACCACAATTTTCTCATCACAATAGAAGGTTTACAAAGCTTTTCTCTAGAAGTTGTAATAATCCCGGCCTAACGCCACCTTTCCCAAACATTATTTTCTCAGAGAGACGTAAGTGGGTATTAATGCTAAGCTCAAGCAGAAGAGCGCACTGCTGAGACCCTGGCGAGCCACTGATGCCTCATGCAGAGGAAACATTAACATACCGTCTACCAGAGCCTGGTGCAAGGTAGAATCCTAACACACAATCCAGCACGGCTTATGTATGGGATCAAGTCTCCCGGCCTTCCGCAAGCACGCCAGGTGCGATGGATAAGAACCAACAGGCTTGACTGCCCAGAGACCTTGGCAGAGAGCCCCAGGGACGTCTGTGTTTTAAACAACTGGCTGTTCACTGGCTTCCTGATTAGAATTGTAGAGCATATGCCATTCCACTTGAGGACAAAGAGGGGGTGAAGAGGCCCAAATTCAAGAGGCCGGTGGTAGAGGGAGCCCCAGGGCTCCTGCTGGCCTCAGCAATGAATGAGCAAAATCACAGAGAAGTCTAGATCCTCAGCCTTCTGTCCTCAACAGCACACAACAGGGCCACTCGAAGTAGAGACAGGATGGTCCAAACCGTGATCCTGCCACGCAAAAGGGACGGGTGAGTGTGTGGATGAACAGATGGACACACGGATAGGCAGATGGGTAGAGGGACGGGCAGGAGGAAAGAAAGGAGGAAGAGGGAAAGAAAAAGAGGGAAGGTGAGTGGATGGATGAATGCAGGGAAGGATGGATAAGTGTAAGGAATTAACACACGCATGGAAGAAAGGAAGACCCAGCTAGTCACTCATCCTCCCATGTGTCCACCTTTCTCTCTATCCGTCTATGCTTTGAACCAATTATCTTTTATTTTCAAATGAAATGACTGCCCAGATGTTTTCAGACTGATCACAAGCACAACACACAAGAAAAGATGTATCAAATTCAAACTCACTGACATCCAGTTAGACACGACTCCCCACTGACCCTCCAGCCGGTTTTCAAAGGCAGTAAACACCTGAGAGATTGTCCATGTGTCTCCCGTAGAGCAGGTGCTGGATTCAAACCACTTGCCTCTGAATTGACAGCACAACTCCCTCCTCATTGCTGTTGTTGTTAGGTGCCGTTAAGGCCAGTATGATTCATAGAAACCCTGTGAACCACAGATCTGACCCCTGCCCTGTCCGGAGCCGTCCTCACCGTCTCTGACACACCTGAGCCCACTGCTGCAATCACTGTGCCATCCAGCTCATTCAAAGTCTTCCTCCCTTTCACTGACCATTCACCTTTCCAACAACGACGTCCAATAGCCTCTCCTAACAGCATGCCCAAATATGTGAGATGAAGCTTTACCATGACTGGGTGTAAGAAGCACTCTGGCTACACTTTTTCCAAGATCTATCAGTTTATTCTTTGACAGGTCTTAGAATAGATATCCAGTACGATTCTCCAACAACACAGCCTACCCACTAGGCCAAGAGACTGTGCAAATTAACAAACAATAGCACTAATATCAAGAGAATACTGTATCAAGAATCAAGCAAAATACATACATACATAAACAGAACCACACATAGACAGAGAACAGCTGGAAGTTCAAGTTGGGCTTAGTAGAGGCACTGGCCCTAAGGATATCTTTGCTGATGTCAGAAGGATTCTGGCTGAAAGCAAAGCATACCAGAAGAATGTCTATTTGTGCTTTACTGATTATGCAATTGACTTTGTAGATCATAATAAACAATGGCTAACACGGAAAATAACCGGGATCCCAGAACACTTACTTATGCTTATAGGAAACGTACACTTTGACCAAGAAGCTGCTGTCTGAACAGAGCAAGGGAACACTGCCTGGTTTAAAAGTAGGCAAGGTGTGCATCAGGGTTGTATCCTTTTTTTTCCCATATCTATTCCCTGTATGATGAGCAAATGATTTGAGAAGATGGACTCTGTGAGAACAATGGTATCAAGATCAGAGGAAGACTCGTCAACAACCTGCATTACATAGATAACACAGCTTTGCTTGCTGAAAGAGAGGAAGACTTGAAATGCTTGCTGCAAAAAGATCAAAAACTATAGTTCTTCATTACGGATTGCCTCTCCACAGCAAGAAGACAAAAATCCTCTCCTCTGGCCTGATAAGCAACTTCTTGATGGATGGAGAAAGGACTGAAATTCCCACTGATTACATCTTACTTGGATCTACAATCAAAACCCTTACTACCAGCAGTCAGGAGATCAGGAGACAAATTGGTAAAGTCTGCTGTCAGGGGCCATTCCTAATTACTGAGGAGCAAGGATGTCTGAAGACTAAGGTGAGCCTGACTCAGACCAAGGTCTTTCCCATCACTTAAACTATGCATCTGAGAACTGGCCCATGAATAAGGATGACGGAAGAACTACTGATATATCTGAGTTTTGTTTTTGGAGAAGAGCACTGAATATCCCACGGACTGCCAAAAGAACAGAACAGGTACGTTTTGAAGAAAGTGCAGCCAGAGTGTTTCTTAGAGGCAAGGACGGCAAAGCTTTATCTGACATGCTTTGAGCATGTTTCTAGGAGAGGCTATTCCTTGGACATCATGCTTGGGAAGGTGGAGGGATGGTGAAGAAGACCCTCAATGAGAAGGTTTGACACAGTGGCCGCAGCAACGGTCTCAAGTGTGTCAGAGACGATGAGGATGGAGCAGCATAAGGCAGGGTTCAGATCTGTTGCTCGTAAGGTCAAGACTTGCACTTGACTCAATGGCCCCAACAACAACAGCAACATGCTTCTCAAATACAAAGGCAACCACATCGTCCTCCACACCAAACCTCCCACAGCACTCACTGAATGCCTGCAGACACAATCACAGCCCCAGCACAACGCTGCAGGTCCCTCACCTCCTGCCACACTGACTCTTCCGCCGAGCTCCCTCAGCACCTGGCCTTCGCTGCTGCTCCACATGCTGAGTCCACTTCCGCCTCAGGGTCATGCACCTGCAGACTCCTAACCCAGCAGGTTCTAGGTAAAGACATGGTGAGCTAATCCCTCACTCACCCTCTGGGGCTCAAGTCTCACATCACCTCCTCAGACCCAGAGGAGAGGCTTTGACTGAACTCGCTCACAAACAGCACAAACATTGATGACACGAGCAAGCATCACCCAAGCACGGGCTGGAATGGCAACCGGCACCAATGCTCCAGAGGAAGGACATTGCTGTGAACGTGCCTTAGAAGGGGCTGCCCAGGTTGGGGCATGATGGGCACCGTGTGAAGTTTAGATCTTTATGCCAAGAGTGAGAAGAAGTCATAGGAGACCGTAGCCTTGGGGGACATCAAGATCAAGTGTGGCAGAGATGACGAGGGTGGAAGGACAGGCGAGAGTTCAGATTCCTCGTTCGTAGGGTTGCTATGCGTCATATTAAATGGCAGTTAATAACAACATGTGTATACACACAAACATTCACACTACCGAGTGACAGAAAGCAAATTATGAATGCCACGCCACGTACGATATAGTCTTTTCTTTATACCAAAAAGTCACACCACTATATAGTGTTCGCTGTGCATGTGAAGGTAGAACACGTGACAACAGAGCTTCACGTCACATACGTGCCCACGTTTGCCTCTGAAGCAACAGGAATGAAGATGGAGGCCAAGGGAGATGTTGACTTTTTCAGTAGTATTTTAATCCAGTTACATTTCAATGATTAAATGTTAACAACTCTCAATAGTGTACAAGACACCTTGGTGGCTATGACATTGCTTTCTATAGTCTTTATTTCCTCAAATTTTTTGGAAAGTTTTAAAATGCATCAAAGATGTGATGTGCCTCTGAACCTCTTGGGGCCGCATGGCTGAGGTGGGGTCCATCTTGGGCCTGACAACGTGGACTCCACAAAGCTCTGAACAAAGACCAGCAGCAGCATCTCCCCTGTGGCTCCTCTTTGCGGTCTCTGCTTTTAGGATAACACTGACGTCACGGTCATAGACAATGGAATGTCTCCTTAGGTCTCAAGTCCCAGGTGAGCTCCCTGTCATGCAGGGCAGCAGGAGGCAGGAGGAGGGAGGGGTACTGTACTCCTGAATGCAAGATCTGGAAACAAACGGGCAGCTCGACAGTCATGGCACTTTTGAGAAGAGTGTCTATGTCTCTCTGTTGAAGGAGGAAGATATATGAGACTGATCAATATGTAAGACTCCAAGTTTCTCCCTGGAGGCTAGGATTTTGAGGCTTCGTCTCACATACTCTGAGCACATGGCCAAGAGGAACTGGTCCTTGGAGGGGGACATCATGCTCAGAAGGGTGGAGGGACAGTGCAAGAGAGACCCCGGATGAGATGATACAGTGACTGGGGTAATGGAGGTTGGTGAGTCAGTGAGACTGGCTCAGGACAGGGCAGGCTTCAGAGCTGCTGTACACAGGGTTGCTGGGAGCTGCAGGCGACTTGATGGCACAGAACAATGACAAGAAGGCTCAATGGGGGTAGAGATCTCTGGCGGCACATATGTGTGGGCTGAATCCACGAGTTGCTCTGGGCCAGGAAAGAGGGAAGTCTCCTCTCGTAAAGCTTTATTGTCTGACATCTGAGGAAGGTCGCGAAGAATTGAATGCAGCGGGCCCGTGGTTTTACTGGGTAAGCAGGAGCCCAGAAGACACAGTGGTTGAAGTTCGTGGCTGCTAATCAAAAGGTTAGCAAAACGTCTCACTGCCGTGGCGTCGGAGCCAAGTCACAGTGGACCCTCCAGCAGGGTTTCCGAGGCTGTAAATCCCACCGAAGGAGACTGTCCATCCACCTCCCTTAGTGCAGCTGGTGGGTTCAAACCACCTGCCTTTGGATTGACAGTGCAACTCCCTACCCACTAGGCCACCAGAACCCCTTGCTCACCGAAAGTTAAGAAACTCAAAGCCACCAACTACTTGGTGGGAGAAAGATGGGGCAGTGTTTTTCCCATAAAGCACCACGGCCTTGAAAAGCTGATCGAGCCGCTCTATTGTGTCCTACGCGGTCCCCGTGGGGTGGACCGAGCCGCTCTACTGTGTCCTACACGGTCCCTGACAGGTGGATCAAGCCACTCCACTGTGTCTACCAGGCCACTGCAGGTACAGCACCGTCCACAAGGCCAGTGCCCACATCCTCCTTGGTGAGTAGCCCTGGGGTCTTAGGCACTGTGAACAGCCATCAGAAGTGCAGCTAAGGTGGAGGAGAGTGGACGACAGGCTTCCGAGAGGGAGGGCGCAGAGGCTGGACTGAAGCTCCCTCGGTCATTCAGGAGGAACATGGACAACCTGGGCCGGGCAGGGTGACAGAGGGGACGAGGATGGCACATGTCCAAGGGGGTTAGCAGGTAAGAGAAGAGGACCCGAGGTCGGGCTCGCTATGGGGCCAAAGACAGAAGGTCCAGGAAGAGCCCTGGCCAAAGAGCTGGAACAACCCCAGCTGGTGATTAATGGACACTGGATTAACAAGATAGTCCGCCTGCACAGCGAATGGATACGGGGAGCCAGGCAGGAGATGGAAAGACCGTTGTTGCTTCAGAAGAGCAACGAACAGCAAGAAACAATAGTCATAGAAATTACTGGCAGCAAAATGACTATGCTTGGCAAACTTTGATCGAAACCACAGAAAGGAAAACAAACAGCCTCAACAGAAGGACTGATGGGTCCCAGTCCTGCTTTCCTCTAGACAGATCTTTCCAAATGCTGTACAGAACAGCCTGTCAGCGTTACGGTGTTGTTTTGTTGTTGTGGTCGTGTTGTTCTTGTTTTCAGTTGTTGGGTTTTTTTGCTGTTGTTGTTGTTTTAATGACACATTAGCCTTATTTAGAATATTCCTATCAGGATGGTCAGACTTTGTCTCACAGACTTTGGACATGCTAGCAAGGGAAGGCCAGTCCTCAGAGATGCACGCCATGCGTGGTAGAGCAGAGGGCCTGAGAGAAAGAGGAAGACCGTCGTCATCAGGACGAAGTGACACAGTGACCTCAACAGCAGCTGAAGCCCAGCAGAGCCAGAGAGGACGTGTCGATAATGTCCACCAGGCCAGCGTCAACTAGAATCAACGTGATGATGATAACAATAACAGAAGACTGTCCAAAATGAATAAAAACTGTCCGTGGATGATCGATCATTTTTAACACTGTTCTCAACTGTCACAAAAGGAGACAGCTCAAGTGTCCGTCACCATAGGAATGAATTAGTGCAAACGGGAGACGGGCTATTGTTGAGCTGAAAACAGAATGCGATGCCACAGCTCGCTGTGCATGCCGAAACCCGAAAAACGTTACACCGGGTGGGAAAGGCCAGTCACGAAAGAATGTTATGCTGAGTGGGAAAGGCCAGTTCCCAAAGGCCACATTTAGATTAATTCCAATTCCACGAGCTGTCCAGAAAACACAAAGCTACAGGGACCAAAACTAGATCAGCACCTGCCTGGGGCTGGGGGAGGCGCCAGGATTAACTGGAATGGGCCCCGGGACCTTCTGGGGGATGGCCACGTTCCAACGCTGGGCCATGAAGCTGGTTCTCAGCGCAGCAAATTCACTGAAACCACAGAATTGTGTCCCGAGAGCCACTGGCTCCGACAGCACATACGACACACCTTAACAAAGGACCCTCAGCGCTGCAAACAGTCCCACGGTGAGCTGCTCGCCCGAGACCCGCGGGTCCCACTGCCCCGGCGGCTCCCGGGGAGGAAGGCCTGGTCAGCTGCGCGTGTGAAGATCACGACCTAGAAACCCCACTGAGGCCGGTCTACTGTCACCCAGAGCCACTGGGAGCCAAAGCCGACTTGTCAGCACACAAGCACAACCATGATACAGATATGATGCTGTGTTTAAACCAAATGAGAAGAAAGGATGACTGACCCGGCAGAGAACAGAGATGGGGCCCGGAGCATGGATTCAGGAGGAAGGGGGCATGTGCCACAGAGGACATCTGAGAGGACATGAGTTTGAGGAACCTCTGAGGTTTTCCCCAATTGCTTTCTGTGCATTTAAAGTTGAACCACGTATTGTTGTGGTTGTCTGGTGGTGTCAAGAGACCCCATGCATAACAGATCTGCACCCCGCCCTGTCTGTACCATCCTCATGATCTACGCCCTGCTCAAGCCCAGTGCCAGGCCCCCCACCAGTCCATCTCCTTGAGGGTCTTCCCCTTTCCCCCAACCCCCCACCCTTCCCAGCAAGATGCCTTCCTCTGAGTACCGGCTCCTTCAGAAAACAGGCCTGAAGGAAGCAAGACGAAGTCTCACCATGCTTGCCTCCAAGGAGCACCCTGGCTACACTCCTTTTACCACAGATTTGTTTGTTCTTTTTTTTGTTCGCTGCTGCTGGGCTGGGTGGGCCTCACAGCGATCCTGTGAACCACAGATGTGAACCCTGTCCTGTCCTGTGCTGTCCTCATCATCTCTGACACACGAGAGCCCATCGCTGCGGTCACTGTGTCAACCCGTCCTGTCGAGGGTTTTCCTCTCTTGTGCTGACCCTCCACCCTTCGAAGTATGATGTCCTTTTCCAAGGAACCCTCGCTTTACACCCAAAGTATGTAAGACAAAGCTTCACCTTCTTGGTCTCAAAGGAGCATTCAACTACACTTTGTCCAAGATGCATCTTTCATTCTTTTGGGATCCATGGGATACCGAGCCTTCTTCTCCAACACCACAGCTGAAAGGCATCAAATTCTTTTCTGTCATCCTTATTCACTGTCTAGCTCTCAGATGCATAATAAATTATGTAAAAGACCATGGCCTGAATCAGGCCCACTGTAGTCTTCAGACGAACATCATTGCTCTTCAGTAATTTGGAGAGGTCCCAACAGCAGACTTTGCCAGTGCAATACATCTTCTGATCTCCCAACTGAAGGTACCAAGAATACCACTGATTAAATACCAAATATGATTAAAGCATTGACACTTTCAATCTTTCTTCACCTATCATGATGTTGTTCATCAGTCCAGAGGAGAAGATTTTTGCATTCTGGTTATTAAGATGCAATCCATATTGAAAGCTTTAGTCTTTGATCTTCTGTAGAGTTTCAAGTCCTCCTCACTCTCAGCAAGCAAGTTTGTGTTATCTACATAATGCAGGTTGTTGATGAGTCTTCCTCTGATCCGATGCCACATTCTTCATCCTAGAGCTCAGCTTCTCAAATGATTTGCTCAGCATACAGACTGAATAGGTGTGGAGAAAGGATACACCCTAATGCACATCTTTCCTTATTTTCAATCATGCAGTGTTCCCTTGCTCTGTTCGCACAACAGCTCCTTGATCAAGGTACAGATTTTATATGAGCATGATTCAATCTTTTGGGATTCCCATTCTTCTCAATGTTAGAAATATTTTGTTTGCATGTGCTATTATTAATGATACTGTTTCATAATTTCCACATTCTGTTGGATCACCCTTCTTGGGAATGGAAACTAATACGGAAACAAAAGAATAAATAAGGTTCTTGTGATAATCCATGAGATATCTAATACTCTTCACCAACACCACAATTCAAAGGCAGTGATTCTTCTTCAGTTGTCCTTATGCACTGTCCAACTTGCAGATGGCCAGGAAACAACTGAAAATTAAAGCTTGATGTCTTTGAATCGTGGTGTCTGAAGAGAACAGAAGATCAAAAGAACAAACAGATCTGTCTTGAAGGAAGTTCAACAAGCACGCTCGTTAGAAGCAAGGTTGGTGGAACTTCGTCCCACATACCGGCCTGTTGTCCAGAGGGCCAGGCCTTGACATCAGGCTAGGACTGTAGAGGGTCAGCAAAAGAACGGGAAATCCCCAGTGAGATGGCCTGGCACAGTGACTGCAGCCATGGACTTGAGCGCGACGATGGTGCAGGTTAGGGTGAAGTTCAAAGCCGGTGTTCACAGGCACCTAACAAAAACCGAGCTTTTCATCGTGGAAATGCCAAGAACTAAGGCTGCTGAGCGGTGTGACACGTGCTGGTGAGACCACCCCACGGACACCTTGCCCGACCATGAGGAATGTCCCAGGAGGGCGTGTGTATGTTGGCATCTGGAGACCTTGGCTGCTATGCTGGGCACTGAACAAGCTCCAACTCTGGCCAAACCTTCAGAGCAGGCACCACCATGGGGCTTCTTCCTCAGCCCCACCTCCTCAACACTCACTTCCGCAGAGGCAGGGAGGTGGGGAGCAGGACCTACTGGGGCACACCTGGCCAGGTGACAGCCCTCACCTGGAGTCAGGGACAAGCAGGCCAGTTCTCCAGAGCCACTCAAGCTGGCTGCCCACCAGGACGGGCGCAACTAACTCCTAGCTCTCAGCTCCAAAGAGGTCAGAGCGAGAAATTCAATACAACTGTCAAACTTGGCTTCCCCAGGTGGTGCATAAGGCCTGCACAATTATCCTGGAACCTTCTCACGATGGAGGACCACCTCATGGTCTTGGCCGAATGCCACACAGCAGCAGGGCTCGCTTCCAGCTACTGTGGAAGGCACCCCACGTGCCTGCCCCGCGTCCTCCCCACTCACAGCGGCTCTGCAGGACAGAGCAGCACGGCCACAGGGCTCCAGGCTAACATCACTGTGAGGAGCCTCAGCTCTCTCCACGGGGCAGCGGGTGGGTTCAAACTGCTGACCTTTCAGTGAACAGCGTTAACCACCGCACCACCAGGGCTCTTCTGATTGAGGGGAGAGTCTCAGAAACCACCCAGAGAAGTCTTCCCACGCTCAGATCACAGGAGCTGAGCCCCAGCCGTGCAGACGACGGTAATGAGTGCCCGTGACCATGAGGCGGAGGAGGTGACAGCCGGAGGAGGGGGAGGTGACCCCTCTGCTCGCCGAGTTCTATTTTGATCCTCAGTGATAAGCAGAAAGGCCAAGGTCACCCTGAAATCAAGCCTCACTGACAGTCCACTCGGGAGCCAGTGATGGATTAGGGCCGCGCCGCATCAGCTGATGTGGGGGCAGGGAGGGAGGACAGGCTGGGGGTGCAAGCGGCCAGTGGCCTCCTGCCCTCAGTGAGTCAGGGGCTGCTGCCTTCAGGAGGAGTCTGAATGCATCTGTGTGAGTGTGACTGTGTGTGTGAGTGTGTGTGAGTGTTTGCATGTGAAGGTGTGAGTCTGTGTGTGAGCACGTGTGGGTGAGGGAGAGTGTGTGGTTGTGCAAGTGTGTGACTCAGTGACTGTGTGTGAAACTGTGTGAGCCTGTGCACATGCATGTAAGTGTGAGTGTGTGTGTACGGTGTGAGGACATGCACACTATAAGCCAGTGTGTGTGTGGAGTGCAGCACGTCCGAGAGAGTGTGAGAGAGAGGAGGGGGGACTCGTGGGAAGTGTGGTGTGAGTGCATGTACACTGTGAGTCCGAGGGTGTGAGCCAATGTGTGAGGGGGCGCACATCCGAAAGAGTGTGCAAGAGAGGAGGGCAGCGTCTTGGGTGGCAGCTGAGATGCTTTTTTCCTAAATGCACTAGCAACCTTGAAGACTGTCTAGTTAATACAGAAGTGCTGATGAGAGCAAGGAAGGGGGCCTCGCTCTCCCGGGGCGTCTGCCAGGATGTGGGCGAGGCCCTTGCACCTCCTTTATCACGTGTCCATGTGACTGGACGCTCTGGCCGAGTGACTTGGGGCAACTGGTGCGGCTGAGCGGGGTGAGGAAGGGACACCCACACAGTCAAGCAGACCACGGCGCTGCGGGGCCCCACTGTAGCCACTTTTTTGCTCTACTTGTGATGTGACGTGCTGCGTGGATCTAGCAGCACTTCCTCGGTCTCTGTCCCCAGATGCCGGCACACCAGGAACAGCAGGATCTGTGGCACACCACCACAGGGCAGCAAATACAGTAGTGAGACCGTGGGGTGCATGTGCCAGGTCCCTGGTGCTAGGGACTGAACTGTATCCCCCCAAAACACAGACAGGTCGTGATTGACGTGGAAGCCGTGTCATGATCCCCGTGACATGATAAGCAGTTGAGAACACACCAGCCACTCATCCCACCACAGCCCTGACTGGACGTATGGGGACACCTCTAGGGTGTGCTCACTCATAGATTCTGTATCACTGGAGAGAAAAGGGAGTGAGAGGAGAGTTTGCACGTTTGGTCCTGATGGAAAAACAATGCCCAGACAGTTGCTCAAAGAAGGGTGGCCACAAACCTTATGCTATGGTCTTTGCAATCACTTGCTATGCATCAGAGAGTTGGACAATGACTAGGGAGGATAGAAGGAGAATTGATGCCTTTGAGCTGTGGTGCTGGAGAAGAGTGTTGAATGTACCATGGACTGCCAAGAAAACAAACAGGTTCATCCTGAAGAGGGTTAAACTAGGCTGCTCTGTGAAGGCAAGGATTCTGAAGCTTCGTCTGACATACTTTGGACAAGTTGCAAGGAGGGACCAGTCTTCAGAGAGGGACTTCATGCTTGGGAGGGTGGAGGGACAGCACAGGTGAGAAAGACCCTCTATGAGGTGCATTGATTCTGTGACTGAGGTAATTGGGGTGGGTGTGTCAGAGGCAGTGAGATTGGCACAGGACAGAGCAGGGTTTAGGGCTGTTGTACATAGGGTCGCTAAGCGTCTCAAGTGACTCGACAGCACATAACAACAACAACAATTAATTAAAATGCTGTTATCTGTAAAGAGTCATGAGGTCAGGTATATGCCTGTCTACTGATCTCAACAACTCATTCACTGCCCTTGTTAGAACTGACTCATAGCTGACTCCTCAGGTACTCAAAGGCTGTAAATCACACAGGAGGGAACTGCACATCTTTTTTCCCATAGAGCAGCTGGAGGATTTGAACCACTGGCCTTTGGGTTGCCAGCGCAACTCCTCACCCACTAGGCACCTGGGCGTCTGTGTATTACTAGAAGAAGTGATTGGATCAGAGGCTGAGGAGTGACTGTCCTTGGCATCGCAGCATTCTCCGCACAGCCCAGGAACCCACGGATCCCAAAAAGCCTGCCCAGGCTTCCTTGTCTCGCTGGTGCAGTAAATACTCTGGAAAAGGCAGCCAAGAGGTCAGCTGGTGGGTGAGAACTGGGACATCTGTTAATCAAGGGGCAGCAGGCTCCGGGAGGCGGGGGGGGAGGCTAAGAGCCTCAGCAGACCGGTGGACACAGCGCCCTGATGACAAGTGTGCTCATAAACCCGCAGACCTCAGCTCCTCAGGAAGGACCCCAGGGTCAGACACAATACCCCAATACCTGGCACAGGTCACTGGCATCCGTCACATGACGCCAGCCTCTGTCTAGGATCCTAGCTACCCAGCTTAGCCAGGCTTCACACTCCAAGCTCATCACAGCCAGGCGACTTCTGGTCTCCACCTCCAGGGGCTGATACTTCCTGACAGTGAAGACAGGTGGTCTTCAGAAGGTTCTTGAAATAGTTGTGCTCCTGAGTGCAGTGACCAAGCTAAATAAAGACATTCCTAGGTTCTAAGTGGACATAACTTTTGGGGCACCTGGTTCACTTAACGTGTGGAGAGTGGAGAGGTGCACCCACTGCAAGGCACAATGACGGGAGATAAACCTGTACATTAATCTCAACAGCTCAGCTCCACTGAGCCAGGACTGGTCTCAGAAGCGTCCACTTCACTGCAACCCTCAGCTGAGTCTGGGACCTGAAGGCCGAGGAGCATTCACAGCCCTCCTCGTTTCGCTAGACGACACACATCCATAAAAATAACGGGAAATAAGAGAGTCCCGTGGGTAAGGAGCCTGAATGGCGCTGCTGTGTGAAACACAAACCCTAGTATTTCTCATCACCACCCTCAAGGCTGGGCAGGTGTAAACACACAGGGTCCTTCCTTGTTTCCACTTCTTGTGGGGGAGACGTGAGGGTCCACCTGAGATAAAAGCAGATGCTGGGTTTACCTGAAAACTCAGTGTGCCGTTCAAAACTTGCTTTTGCCACTTGAGATTCTTTGTCATTTATCTTTATTGGTTATTATCTGTTTCTTCCATGCATGGATCTAGCCATCCATCTACTCATTCCATCCATCTATCCTTCTAGTCATCCATCTGTTTTTTTAAAAAAAAATTTTTTTTATTATTTTTGTGTTTGTGTCTGTACCGTCAAATCAGATCCGACAGATACAGGAGGAGATTGCCCCTCCTTTTCCGGCAGAGCATCTGGTGGATTCGAACCTCATATTTCTGGGATTGCAGTACAACTTCTTGCCACTAGGCCACCAGAGCTCCCCTATCATCCAACTGTTCTTGTTGATTGCCTTCGAGTCGAGCACAACTCATAGTGGCCCTATGAACAAAAAGGCCTGAAGCCCCTCTACAACCATCAACATTTATTAAAGTTAATAGAGTTTCCAGAGGCATGTTGTTTAGGAAGTGGATGCCACTTCTGCCATCTACCCATCCATTTATTCATCTAATCCACTCATCCATCCATCCAATTTACCCACCCGCCTATCCATCTATCCAATCATCTACTTATCCATTATTTATTCATTTAACCCACTAACCCACCCATCCATCATCCATCTATCCACCAGCCATCCCTCCACCCACCCATTTATCTGTCCTTGTAATCATCCCTCCGCACTCTCAGGAGTGTTCCTCAGGGAGAATGAGATATGGCTCCTGACCAGGTGAGGTAAACCCCTTACACAGCACATAAACTCCTCGCAGAGGAGTCAGGAGGGCCCAGGTATTCTAACAAGACTGGACAGCTCTGCCTCTGGCCCTCTGCATCTAACAAGAATGGACATCAAATTGAATGTATAAGAGCCAAGGAAAATTCTCTCACACACTATCAGAGCAAATAAAGATCAAGCCACTGAAAATAAACTCGAACAAGATGGAAAGAAACGGTATGCAGATAATGAAGACATGTTACAGAAAGTGGAACGAACAGAAGAAAGGCTGCGTGCCCAAGCTGAGCAGGGCTGGGATCAGGGTGAGAACACAGGCAATTAAAGGAGAGCCACTTCCAGGAGTGCTTATGCTGGCGGGGAAAATAATAACCCATAAAACAAGCAAATAGGCAACTCGAAATAAGAACTTTTAAAGACAGAGCACAGAGCTACCAAAAAATCCCTGAATAGTTTTTAAAAAGCCAGTCTGCTTGAGAAAAAATACGAATTAGGGCCCACAAGGAATGGAAAATACAGTGACCTCCAGGGAAAGGCTAAAGGAAATCCAATGAGAAAAGTGCCAAGTGATTAAATCAATTACAAACAAGATCACACATGTGGAGAAGGAAAAGCCAAAATGTAATTGCTGTCCCTGAAAGCAGAGAATCCCACCCAAGGTGGGGTGGGGTGGATATTTCCCTAGGGCACATCCTGGAAACAAAAGGTAAACAGGACCTTGTGTTGAGTTAGGTGTGGGGTCAGGGGCAACTCCCAACAGACCTATGAATGACAGATCTGCACCCCGCCCTGTCCTGGGCCACCCTAGCCATCTCTGATGTATGTCATCCCTTCTTACAGGCACCCTGCTGATCCATCCTGTCAAGGGCTTTCCTCCCTTTCCCTGACCTGCCACCTTTTCAAGCATGATGTCTTCTTCCAAGGAGTGGTCCCTCCGAACAACTGGAGATGAATTTCACCTTCCTTGCCTCCAAGGAGCCTCTGATCAAGACACGTTTTGTTTGTTTGTTTGTTAGTCCATGGGATATTCGGGGGTGGGGAAGGAGAAATAGGATCTGCAAATACCTTTTTCCTAGAAAAATCTGAGCACACACAGCATGGAAGCCCTTTTGGGGCTACTAAATGAAATTGAGTCTTCAGAAATTCCAGAGAGAAGCTCAAGTCGCCTGCAAGATGGGGAAAGACCCCAGATGTGTCCCAAACAGCATTTAGGGCAAGACAGCAGTGAGGAGATGGTCCTTCTGCCCTCAGGGAACTGGGACTCAGAAATGTCACTCTATTCAAGCCACAGGGACTGTGTACACATTTTTAGCTCTATGTGCATGAAGGAAACACTGCCCGCAGGAATTCTCCCTGCAAAACCACTCACCAATGCAGTGACTCCAGCCAAGGATGAAACAGAAACAGAATAAAGAACCTCAAAAGAGATGAACGCTGCAGGTGACAGGCCTCCACGCTCCGAATGAAGAGGAATCAACTCCAGGGCTCCGGAGAAAGAGGGACAGGAAGTGTGCTGATGGTGACCAAGCAGAGAGAGGTCCACACCAACAAAAACCAGGAAATAGAGGGGAGGCAAGGAGGTGCATGCACGTGTGTGTGTGTGTAGGTGTGTGGTATTGCTGTGTAACATCAAGGGGAAATGGCCCACAGCTGACCCTCCAGCAGGTTTTCAGTGACAGTAAATCGTGGGAGAAGACTGCTCATCTTTCTCCCGTGCAGGACATGTGAGGGTACGTGCTGTGTGTATTACATACGTGTGCACAGCCCAGGTGTGAGTGTGTATGTGATGTGTGCCTTGGGGGATGTGTGTGTCTGCACATGTGCATAGCCATGGATGCGTGTATGTATGTTCATGTGCAGATGCACGTGTACAAAGGCACCACTGTGGCGTGCTGGGTTGTTAATTGAATGCCTGACACTTAGAATCTACCAGCAGGTCCTTGGGAGAAAGATGGACAGTGCTCCTCCCCCACCTCCTCCACACCGTATATACCGGTAAATCTGATCCCTAAACCCAGCAGTATGAAATAACCTGAGTTTGCTGTGATGCTGAACCTTGTACCACTGGGGTATCAAATACCAGGATGGTTTCCCAATGTGGACAGTGTTTGGTGGAGCTCCCAGTTGTAAAACAGGTTTGGAAGCAGGAGTGGCATCCACTTCCTAAACCACATGCCTCTGGAAACTCTGTGAACTTGGAGAAATGACGATAGTTATGGGAAGGCATGAGGTCTTTTGTTCATAGAGTTGCTATGAGTCGTGCTCGACTCAACAGCAATCAACAACAACAACAACCCCATATATACTTGTAAATCTGATCCCTAACCCCGTATATACAAGAAGGATAGTCAAGATAAGTCAGAAATGCCTGAATGCCAGGAATTTGTTAATTTTAGTTCTGTATAGTGTGCATCAGAGAGTTGGACAATGACCAGGGAGGACAGGAGAGTTGATGCCTTTGAGCTGTGGTGCTGGAGAAGAGTATTGAGAATACCATGGACTGCTAGGAAAACAAACAGATTCATCCTGGAAAGGGT
>NW_006399876.1:3867062-3887878 GCF_000299155.1 Elephantulus edwardii | reverse complement strand
TAAGTAAAAGTGTAAGTAAAACAGAATCATCAAATATCTTAATTAGAAGAGAACAAGACAGTATTTTCAAATCCACCTCTCTCCTAATACAAATTTACTCTCTAGTTTTTACACATTGTGATTACAAAGGTGAAACTGACAACTGAAACAGCAGGAGATAATCTTGTTATATTGCTAACTTACCCTAAGAAATTATATATTTTTTTAAAAAAGAATACATCTGCCATGTTGAAGACTAAAGAGTAGTCAAGATATGGAAGAACATTAAGAACATCATCCATAAATAAGGCAAAAGGTCATGACAGAGACAGAAGAAAGAAAAGACCAAGATGAATGTCAGAGGAGATTCTGAAATGTCCACTGGAATGGAAAGAAGCCAAAATAAGGGGAAGGCTTGATGAAGTAAAACAGCTGAACTGAAGATTTCGAAAGGCAGCCTGAGGAGACAAAAGCATTAAGAAATGTACAAGGCACTGGAGTTAGAAACCCAAAAGGGAAAAACAAACCAAAAGAACTCAAGCCTCAAGTTGCAGTACTGAAGGGTTCTTGGAGCAAAATCGTGAATGATGCAGAAGCATCAAAAGGTAAAGTCCAAAAAAAAAAAAAAAAAAAGGTAAAGTCCATCTAAGTTTGATCCCAGTTTGTCTCTGATGAACTTTATGGTTTTGGGCTTTACTCCCAGGTCTCTGAACCACCTTGAATTGATTTTTTTAGTATGGTTTGAGATGTGGATCCTGTTTCAGCTTTCTGCAGGTAGCAGTCCAGTTTTGCCAGCACCATTTGTTGAAGAGGTCGTCATTTCCCCATTTGATAGAGTTTATCTTCTTGTTGAATATCAGTTGACCATAGATAGGTCCATTTCTGGGTTCTCAGTTCTGTTCCTTTGGTCTATGTGCCTGTCATGGTACTAGTACCATGCTGTTTTGGTTATCACCTCTGTGTAGTAGGTTTTGAGGTGAGGAAGTGCTATGCTTCCCACTTCATTTTTGTTTCTCAGAAGTACTTTGCTTATTTGTGGTCTCTTTCCTCTCCAAATAAACTTGACAATTTGGTATCTGTATTGAGATTGCATTGAACATGTAGATTGCTTTTGGTAGGACTGTCATTTTCACAATATCGAGTCTTCTGTCTTCCTATCCATGAACAAGGAACATTTTTCCACTTACTGAGGTCTTTTATTGTGTCTTACAGAAATGTTCTGTAGTTTTCTTTGTACAGGTCTCTTTTTTTTTTTTTTTACAGGTCTCTTGTATGTCTCAAAATAAGTTCATCCTCAAGTATCTCAATTTGTGGTTGACTACTGTAAATGATACTGCTTTCTTGATTTCCTTCTCTGAGTTTTCTTTGTTACCGTCAAGAAACCCCTCTGATTTTTGGACATTTATCTTGTATTCTGCCACTCTACTGAAACTGGCCTACTAGGTTGAACAGTTTTGGGTGGTCTTGGTTTTTTTTTTTAAGTCCTTGGGGTTTTCTGTGTACACTATCATATCATCTGCATATAGCAACAGTTTAACCATCCGTTTGTTGATCTAGTTGTCTCTTATTTCCCAAATACAACACAATACAATACAACACAACACAACACAATACAATACAATATTGAAGAGAAGTGGTGATAGTGGGCATTTTTGTCTGGTCTCTATTCACAAAAAAAAAAGGTTTTAGTCTTTCTCCCCTGAGAACGAGTAAACAGTATAAAATAAAAATTTTCTTTTTTAAGAAACCACCCTTTTTTCAACAGGATGAAAAGAAAACCTATCAACTGGGAACAAACAACTGGCAATATCTTCTCAGACAAGGGTCTACTAACAAAAGTTTACAGAATCCTATAGGGCCTCCAGAAGAAAAAGACTGATAACCTAATTACAAATTGGGCAAAAGACAAGAAAAATTTTTTTTTCCCACAGAGGAAAATTCAGATGGCCAACAGACACAAGAAATTTTCAATATCACTGGCAATAAGAGACATGCAAATAAAAACCACAATGAGATGTCATCATACACAGCAAAATTTAGCAGGGCAGCAAGCAATAAATGTTGGAGAGAATATGGAGAGATGATCCAACAAAACATGGAAATTATCAAACAAAATCATTAATATTACACACAATAACATCTTCCCGAAGATTATTTTAAAATGGATAGAATAAAAACTAACAGAGAATGGACAGAAATTCAAACTGGATTCAGAAGAGGCTGTGTCACCAAGAATATCATTGTCAGGTGAATCTTGGTTGAAAGCAGAAAATACCAGAAAGTAGTACTTGCGTTTTACAGATTAGGCAAAAGCAGTTGACTGTGTGGATCATAATAAATATGGCTAACACTGAGAAGAATGAGAATCCCAGAACACTAACTGGCCCATGAGAAATCTCTTCGCATAGACCAAGAAGCTTTTGCCTAAACAGAACAAGGCAACACTGCATGATTAAGAATCAGGAAAGTTGTACATCAGGGTTGTATCCTTTTTCCATACCTATGCAATGCGTTGAGCAAATCATTCAAGAAGCTAGACTACCTGAAGAAAAATGTGGCATCAGGACTGCAAGAAGATTCATCAATGGCCTGTTATGTAGATGACACCAAGTTATATGCCGAAAGTGATGGAGACTCGAAGCACTTACTGCAGAGAATCAGAGACTATAGTCTTTAGTAGGGTTACATTTCAACATCAAGAAAGTAAAAATCCTCACCACTGGACTATTATACATGGAAAAAAAGATTGGATTCACAATCAAGGCCCACAGGAGCAGCAGTCAAGAAATCAAAAGATGTGTTCCATTGGAGAAATCTGCTGTCAAGGACTTCTCCGAAGTTCTGAGAGCAAAGATGCCAGTTTAAAGACTGAGGTGCATCTGATCTAAATCATGGTATTTTCAATTGCTTCCTATGCATTTGAAAGTTGGACAAGAAATGAGTGAGGATGGCAGAAGAACTAAACTGAACAGTAGTGCCAGCCAAGATTACGGAATGAATGTATAGTGAGGTGAAGCTATTCCTTGAAAAGAGACATCACGCTTGGAAAGATGGAGTGTCAGCAAAGGAGAGGAAGACCCCCAATGAGATGGACTGACGCTGTGACTGCAGCAATGGGCCCGAGCGTGTGAGACGACGAGGACGGCACAGGGGTTGCAGTGAGTCGCATTCAACTCAATGGCACCTAACAACATATGTAAGTGCACACAGGCGGCTTCGTGGTGCAGGGGGTGGTGTGCCAGGCTGCTAGCCAAACGGTGGGCACTGAATCCACCAGCCACTCTGAGGGCGTCTTTCTCTCCATACGTCCTTAGAAACCCAACAGAGGTCACTGTGAGTCAGAAGCGACTCATCAGCAGTGATCTGTTTGTTTAGTGTGTGTGTACTTGTGAATGTGTGTATGTATGTGCCTGTGTGCATGAGTGCATCTGCACATATATGTGTAAGTGTGGTGTGTGAATGTGTATGTTCATATATGTTACCCATGTGTGGATGTGCGTGTAGATGTGTGTATGTGGATTTGTGAACATGTAAGCGTACACACAAGCGTATGTATGAGTGTGTGTGTGAGAGAGAGTGTGTGCATTACAACTAATTATATGTTTATAGAACCGTGTCCCTTCCTCCCCTGCTTGGAGTTCCATTCTGTTCCTGGGCTCAAGTGTTCGTCCAAGGTAGGCTGGGAGCTGACCTTCCCTGCCCTCTCTGTGGAAGGTTCCAGAGCTTGGAGGAATGGTCGAGCCTCCAACAGAGGGAAGGAGCCTGTGTCCCTATGTGACTGTCAGGAGCCGACCTCCACCATGCCTCCCAACCACCCACCACAAAGCAGACAGACAGGAAGCATGTGTGAGCTGGCGCACGTCCAAGGCTAGGAGCTTGGTTTATTATCAGAATTAGCTTAATTTACCCCAAGGGAGAAGGAGAGCGTGCTGCATGGCTTACAGCAGTAATCAAAGACTGAAATAAAAAAGCAAAGACCAATGCCAGACGTCAGTGATTCCAACAACTCTCCTTTCCCGTAGCTTCACTTTATGGCTTGTGTAGGAACTGTCTTCCTGGGGCAAAGGTTCAATTACCAACACAGCCCTCCACTTCCTCCACTGCCACTTTCTCCTTCTGCATTTTAAAAAGCCAGTCTGTTTATAAATGGTACATGGTTGGCACATTTCTACCCATTTTCTGAGGGGTGTGTCTGGAATGACTCTCATAATGAAAGATCACCATGGTTTTGCTTTCAGTACCAACTGAATTGCCCCCAACATTTCTCTGGGGTGACATGATTCAACCTATGACAAATGTACAGTTGTGAGGGAGGGGCCCCCCTTTTTGTCTTGGAATGACAAATACAAACACTCTTCAGGGGGAAGAAATGCACACAAAATAAGGAGGCAGAGTCAAACGAGACACGCTCAACAATAAACCAGTCACAGGAAAAGTCGGGGGAAACGTAACTGGTTAGTAGTGATGACCTGTGATTTGTTACGAGAAATTTAATGAGAAATGTGTTCAACACTGTAGTTCAAGAAAAGGGGAAATGTGTCAGCCAGGACCACGGACGACTCACAGCCACTGCTGCTGCTGTTAGGTGCCATCAGCCAACCATGGTCAGCTGAGCCTGGCCTCTCCTCCCACTGCCCCACGGCCTCTAACATACTTAAGCCCATTGTCACAGTCACGGTGTCTGTCGGTCTCAGCAAGAGTCTTCCTCTCTATCTCTGACCCTCTACCTTTCCTAGAATGATGTCATTTCTCCAACGACGTCAGGAAACTGCCCCAGGGTTTCTGAGACTACAATCTTAACAGAAGCTGACTCCTTCTGAGCAGGTGGTGGGCCAAACTGTTGACCTTCTGGTTAGCAGCTGAGCATCTAATCACTGTGCCACCAGGCCTTGTGGCATTTAGCAGTGATACTAAATGACCTGAGAAACCTCGGCCGACCTTCTCAAGGAGCTGCAGTTGCAGGTTTGGGGTGCAGGAGTTGTAGTTACAGTCTTGGGGTGCAGGAGCTGTAGTTGCAGTCTTGGGGTGCAGGTGGGCAGGGCTGCACTCGGAGGTCTTCCTGAGCTTCCCTGAGAAGGCAGACCAATCAGGTTGATCTGTTCTCTGAAGGCAGGTGTCAGTGCCCTGCAGCCTCAGCCCTGTGGGCACCCCTCTTGCAGAGAAGCAGGGCCCAGGAGCTGAGGGCGCAGGTGCCCTGATGGCTGAGAGCTGCCCTGGCTGACAGGTGGGGAGATCCATCCATCGGAGGTGCTCAGCCAGGGACACCCAGTCCTGGGCGAGGAGATTAGACCCTGGTGGTGCAAACAGCTCGATGCTTAAGGGAAACAGTGGCAGTCCGTAGCCACCCAGAAGCAACTTGGAAGAAAGCTGTCCACTGCTGCCCCCGCGGAGCACAGCTCTCCTCCGTCCACTGCTGCCCCCGCGGAGCACAGCTCTCCTCCGTCCACTGCTGACCCCGCGGAGCACAGCTTTCTCCTGGAACACATGGGGCTGCTGAGTTGGAACTGGCTCCATGGCAACTGGCAGGCCAAGTGGGGGACAGTCCACTCAAGATGCTCTAATGTGACTGAAGGATAATGGTCAGCGGGTGTGGAAGCTGGAACCTTGGCCACGTCATCTGATCTCGAGGGCCCGACCTCCCCACCAAGGCCTCTGCCAGCTCACCTTGTTCCAGAACAAGGCACATGGTCACAAGAGCACCAGACCCTGCACCTAGCCCAGCTTCTGAGGCCATGGACACCACCCCAGCCCCGACGCTCCATGGACTTCTTTTCGACCCACCGCCATGGGGCAGATTCTGGCTCACAGTGACCCTGCAGAACCGCCCCGGGCTTTCCAAGACTGTGAATGTTTATGAACGACGACTACCTCAGCTCATGTCCTCCCATGGTGGGACGGGTGACTTTGAACCACCAAGCTTCCATTTCACAGCTGTCTGCTTTAACCATCATGCCACCAGGTTTCTCTATAGCCTTTAAACGAGATGAATGGTGATGGCAGGGAAGAATGGTGACTCCACAGACTGTCTCTGCTGGGGTAACAAAGGTGAGGAGACACTGGAGTCGGAAATATAACCAACCAAACCCGGCGCCATTGATTCCTGGCGTCCTCCACGGGGCTTCTGAGACTGTAGGTCTTAATGGAAGAAGATCGTCCATCTTCTCCTGAGAAGCACTTGTGGGAATCGAACTGTCGACCTTTCAGACAGCAGCCCCACATGTAGCTCAGCATGCAGGGTGAGTCTAAGTCCGCGGCTGAGGCCTTTCAAGGAGAAAAGGAAGAGAACAGGCTCCCCTCCCAAGAGAGGGAGGATGGCCGTGAAGATGGACCACTCCTGGGGCAACACAGCCACCGGTCAGGGAACGTCCTTTTGGCCCGCAGCCATTTTAGATGGTCTTTCTCTTCACAGTCCCTTGTTAATCTTGTTGAGTTCTGTCGAATCAGAACCAACTCACAGTTGACCCTCCAGTGTTTTCAGAGGCAGTAAAACCACAGGGGAAGAAACTGCCTGTCCTTCTCCTGTGAGCAGCTGTTGAGTTTGAACCACATACCTTTGGGATAGAAGCACAGCTTCTTACCTCTAAGCCACTAGAGCTCTCCCAGGCCTCTTAACTTCCTCAAAATGACTCAGATGAGGTGCCTGTGGCCTTCCAAGTGGAGTGGTCAGTTTTGCCTGCTTGCTAGGGCTGGAAGAGCTAAGACCACCAGTGTTGGGTTGGAAGAGCTACGACCACCAATGTTGGGTTGGAAGAGCTACGACCACCAAGGTTGGGCTGGAAGAGCTAAGATCACAGACGTTGGTTTGGAAGAGCTAAGACCACCGACGTTGGGTTGGGTGAGTTAAGACCACAGACATTGGGTTGGAAGAGCTAAGACCACAGACGTTGGGTTGGAAGAGCTAAGACCACAGACGTTGGGTTGGAAGAGCTAAGACCACCAACGTTGGGTTGGAAGGACTCACGAAGATCTAAAGGAAGAACAAGGAGGGGAACGTGACTTCTGAATCTAAGGTCCCTGCAGTGCGAACCTCCTAGACCAGGAGAAAGAGCTGTAGCCCAGGAGACAGGGAGACGGTGTAAGGCGTGAACAGTGAGAACCGGGAGGCTGCTGGGGGCGGCGAGGATGGCTGGAGGGGGGCCCTCCCCAGACTGTACAGCCACATAGCTGCAGTGGCCTCACAGACCACAGAGCAGAGCGCTGAGAGGAGGCTGGCTGGCCGAGCAGGGAGCTCTTGAGCACTTGACGGAGAGGCTAGTGAGCCGTGACACTTGCCTGAAATGACCGAGCCCTGCAGAGCAGAAGATTGTGCCCTGGGAGGGATGGCTGATGTCAGAATTGGTAAGAAGGCTGGTGGGGCGGTGCGGCTGACCCCTGCCTCTTAGGAATTAGCCCAGGCTGGTGGTGATTGTCTTTTCTCCTCTTGAAGTCAGAGGAAGGCTAATGCCATCCATCTAAGAAACAGAAGCCGCTAGAAGCTGGAGAAATCAAAGAGGATCTCATCTCAGGACCCGCTTCTGAAACTGAGCCTAAGTATCCATGAAAAAACAAAGGTGTGCTGTTTTCACTGTCTTGTAACCTATTAAAGGAGCTCTGACAGCACGGTGCTGCTAACCAAAAGGTCAGACGTTCAAGTCCACCAGTCGCTCCACAGAAGAAAGATGGGCAGTCTTCTCCTGCAAAAACTTACAGCCTTGGGAACCCACTGAAGGGCTGCGACTGATACAACTGTGTTGTCACTCTTCCCTTCTCCTCCCGCCACCTCTCTGTGCCACCACAATGGTGCACGTGAGTGTCCCGGCTGAGGCTCTCCAGAGCATCAACAATTCCAACAAGAGAGGTAAGCATGTCAGTTCATATCAGTCTGTGATCCAAAGTCCCACTTCAGCTCCTTCCAGTGGTGATGAAGTGTGGCTAGACTGGAGAATCTGAAGTCCCTGATGGATGAGAGGGGAGGAAATGACTGCCCACCTCCCAGGCAGGTTAGACACGTGTGGTGTGACCAGTCCCAGGTTTATGTGCAAACCAAAGATCTAGGCAAGTGGCAGGATCACTGCTCTCGTCCTCACAGGTTAGTTTCACTGTACCGACCCCCTCAGCTGGCACACGGACCAGGAGGAAGCAAGGTGAGAACACAATGGGGAACAAACCTGGGATTCCTTTTCTAGGGACGTGATTGTTGTTGATTGCCTTCGAGTCGAGCACGACTCATAGCAACCCTATGAACAAAAGGCTTGAAGCCCCTCTACAGCTAGTTTCTGGAGGCATGTTGTTTAGGAAGTGGATGCCACTCCTGCTTCCAGAGGGAAGTGATACACAGTGCAAACACAACGCCTCAGTGGGGTGGGGGGAGGACGCTGGAGTAGTCAGGGTCAATTTGACAGCAGCGAGTTTGGGAAGCTTTTTTTTTTTTTAATTTTTTTTATTAATTAATGAATTTGGGAAGTTTTTTAAAGGAGACCTGGTGGTGCAATGCATTATATGTTGTGCTGTTAATGAAAAGACTAGTGGTTCAAATTCCCAGTTTCTTCATAGGAGACAGATGGGCAGGATCCTGCCATGGGGATGTACATACAGCCTCGGAAACTCAGTAGAACGTCACCATAAGATGAACAGACTTGATGGCAGTGGTTCTGCCAGGCTATGACGTATGAAAGGTGGTTGTTTGGTGCCATCGAGGCGACTACCACTCACAGCGACCCTCTGGCCAGTGGATCTCAACCCTGTCCTATCTTGTACCCTCTTCATCATCGCCTGATGAACCCACTGTTAGAGTCACTCCCTCAATCCATCTGGTCAAGGTTCTTCCTCTCTTTCAATGGCCCTTCACTTTCCCAAGCATGGTGTCCTTTTCCAGGGACTGGTCCCTCCTAATGTATCTGAAGTAGATGAGATGAAATTACGTCATCTTTGCCTCTAGTGAGCACCCTGGCTACACTTCCTCCAAGACTGACCTGTCTGTCCTTTGGACAGTCCATGTGATATCCAGTACTGTTCTCCAACACCACAGCTCAAAGGCATCAGTTCTTCTGTTGTAGCAAGTAATTGAAAAGCTCAGGTGCACCTTAGTCTTTAGGATGCCATTGTTGCTCCTGAGCACTTTGGAGAGGTCCTAGACACCAAATTTTCCCAAGGCAACACAGCTTTCAAAATGGTTGTGTGTTTTTGTGTGTGTGTGTGTGTGTTTTTTTATGTGTGCACTAGTAGCGTTCCACAAGAGTTTGATCTACTGCGAGAAGGACCAACCCATGACAGAGGCAAGAAGCGGTGCCTGCTGTTAGGAAGGCGTCTCCAGGAGTGTCTTCATGCAGGACCCACCAACCTTCAACTGGCACAAAGCGGAATCTGAGAAGGCAGTCAAGTGCAGGGCAGAAAGAGGTGGCACAGGATAGGACCAAGTTGAGACCCACTGGCCAGAGGGTCACTGTGAGTGGTAGTCAACTCGACGGCACCAAACAACCACATTTTCCTATGTCATAACCTAGCAAAAACCACTGCCATTAAGTCTACTCATCTCATGGCAAAGCTCTACTGAGTTTCTGAGGCTGTACGTACATCCATATGGCACGAGCTTGCCCGTTTTCCTGCTTCAAAACAACTGAGAATTTGAACCACTAGTCTTTTCATAAAGACCCTAGAAAGGTCAGGCTACAGCGGGTGCCTCTGGGTCCTGTCAATGACCCAGGAGGCAGGGCACTGCTGTCCCAACCTTACAAATGAGTAACAGAGGTGAAGGACCTTGTTCAAAGTCACAGCTAGAAGAGGATGCTGGCACCTGGCCCAGGCTCTGCTCTGCTCTGCTCTGCTCAGGGTTTCCAATCAGAGGAAGGTAAGAAGACCAAAGTCAGATGACTGATGACCACAGTCAGTGTCCATCCCCTCACTGTGCTGGCCTGTCCAACAGGTTCTTGGAGCTGTTCTCCTCCTCTGCCCAGAGGACAAGAGAGCCAGCCTTCCGAGTCATCCTAGGCTGACGTTAGAGGGAGGTCAGGGAAAGCACTTTCTCTAGTTACAAACCATCATCTGTACTGGTGTTAAAATAACCCCAGAGTAGACGTTCACTTACACATGTCTGAGAAACTGTGGGCTTACATATCTCTGGGCCTCTTCAACCTAACCCAACCCAACCCAACCCAACCCAACCCAACCCAATCTACTACCATCAAGTCGATTCCAGCTCAAGGTGAACCCGCAGAACTGCCCATTAGGGTCTGCAAGATTCACAGGAGCACATGGCCTTGCTGTCCTCCTGAGAGTAGCTGATGGCCTTCAACCACTGACTGGGGATTACCAGCCAGGCACTTTATATTCCAGGGATTTGTGGCAACCGTCTCCTCAAAGCTCTTCTTCAAAGAATGAAAACCTTAGAACAGAGATGACCCAGTGCCCAGTGGACATGGAATCCTGGAAGTTACCTCTGGAGGCCCAGTGGACAGCCTGTGGGCAGGCACACTGCTGTGTCTGAAGGAAGCTTTCCAAAGACTTGGCCACAGGCTAACCAGGTGAAGACAGGAAATACCCCCACTCCCACCACCACCACTACCACCACATGGTGGTCTCAGATTAGCACTGTCTCCCCCTACCTCACCTGACCTCCACAACCCCACCCCCAAGTCCCACTACCACTGGCACTTTCAGATTAGCACTGACCTCCAGCCTCACCCCCATAACCCCACCTCCATGCCCCACCCTGACATGGCACTTTCTGATTAACACTGACAGCCCCCCAGCCTCACCTCCATAACCCTTCCCCCATGTCCCACCACTACATGGCAGTCTCGGATTAGCACTGACCCCTGGCCTCACCCCATAACCCCACTCCCATGTCCCACCACCACATGGCACTGATTAGCACTGACCCCCTCCTCCGCTGCTGGCAGGACCGTAAAACGGCGTCACTGTCATGAGAAGCAGTTTGACCCATTCTTCAAAAAGTCCAACCTCCACCACCCAGCAATTCTGCCTGAGATGTCCACGCTAAGACGTGCCAGCAGGCTCACGAGCAGATGTCTGCCACCCATGTTCACTGCAGCACTGATTACAACCACCCACAGGTGGGCACAACACGAGTGAGAGCCTCAGGTGTGCCAGGTGGAGTCCTGACTGCGCTGCGGGACCCTGAGCACCGAGGGAGGCGTCACAAGGTGACATGCACTGTGGGCTCTGCTTCACTGAAACTCACAAACGCACGGAGCCCACAGGTGACCGGTGGGGAGAAGCAGGCACGTGTCAACACACAAAACCGCTGCTGTCACACTCCTTCCTGCAGAGTGACTCATGGGTTCAAACCGCTGGCCTTTCTGAGAGCAACCAACCACTGTGCCACCGGGCTCCGTCCACACACTCCGAGTCAAAGCCAAAGCCACTGCCATCAACTCAGTTCCCACTCACGGGGCCTCTACGGCAGAGGTGAGGGGGCTGGCCCAGCGCATTTCTAAACTTGTAATTGTTACGAAGGCAGATGTCTCTTCTCTCTCCTATGGAGCAGAGGGAGGTTGAGGGAATCGAACTGCTAACCTCCTGGTTAGTAGCTGAGTGCCTTTAGGACTGCTTGCCAGAGCAAAGCTGTAGGAGGGGAGACGGCGAGGGAGTTCTTGGAAGGGAATAAAAAATGTGGAAGGGGGACAGCGATGATATCTGAGCACTAAATTGAACGTGTAAAAATGTTGAAGCAGCAAATTCCGTTCTATAAAATTCACCCAGTACATTGATTTTTAAGGGGCTGAAAAAGAGAGTGAATTCTCACTGAATGACCCCTCTTCACATCAAAATTTAAACAGCACCTCTCCCAAAGAACTGGTGCCTTTGAATGTGGTCGGCAGAGAGTGCCGGACAGACCCTGGGCTGCCAGGAAAACAAACAAACCTGTCTTAGAAGAAATAAATGCTGCAGGAGTTTCCTGAAGGCATGTTTCCTGAAGGGTGGGAGACCTGGTCTCTCATGACCTGGGCATATTGTCGAGAGAGGCCAGTCGTTAGAAGGGGCATCAAGTGAGAAAGGCGGCAGGTCAGTGAAAGTGTGGAAGACCCTCAATGAGATGACGGCCCTGGGGCTGCAACAATGGTCCAGACACAGCAATGACCATGGCATGGTGCAGAACCTGGCGGTGGTCTGTGGAGCACAGGACCGCTGGGAGCCGGAGCCGATCTGACGTCGCCCAACAACAACCAAAATAACAGAATCTCAAGGAACGAAAGCGAATAACACAGGGAAAGGTTTAACTCCATCAGCACAACTGTGGTGAGCACGGCACTCTGGTCGCCAACACCTCGCCGTGGCTTGGTAACAGGACACACGCTGTTGCCACGCTGGTGCGTGGGCTCGGGGGAGGACACGCTGTGACGGTGAGCAGAGACACGCTCGGGCACTGTGGCCCCTGCATGGCAGCAGAACTGCACGATGGGGCGGAGGGACAGAGAGGCGGAGGGACACAGGGCGCTCACTGTCTGCAGGTCCTCCACCCTGAACAGCAGCAGGACCACAGGACTAGCTGAAGGACAGAGGGACAGAGGGCACTCACCGTCTGCTGCAGGTCCTCAATGACAATGCGGAGTACCAGTGTGTTGCCCTGGCTCTCGTCCATCCTGGGCACACTCGGCTTGGCCGCCGTGGCCCGGATGGTGTCATAGATGGTCTCCTCTTTGGAGCTGTCCGTCTCTGAGCCTGCTGAGTAGTCTGAGAAGCTCTGGGCCATCTCGTCCTCGCTGGACGTGGGACTGCGCGACATGGCTGCAGGACCTTGGGGGCCACCGTCTCTGGAGGGGTGGGAGAGAAGGGACCATGAGCACTGTGGACGTTACAGGAGGAAGTCCCAGGGCATGATGCAGGCCAGCCCCTGGATGCCTGCGGCTCGGCCTCATGGTCCAGCGTGTGTGCGACCACTGGCCAGGAGCCCCCCCTTCTTTGGGTTTCCTCAGCAAGGGCAGTGGTGGTTAGTGGAAGAGCTCTCCCCTTCATGTGGGAGGTCCAGGTTCGACTCGCACCCAGTGCACACAGGTACCTCCATGTGGAGGTGGAAGCACCCACACCTGGAGACAAAGGCATGAGTGCGGCTCTGATGCCAAGTGTGTTTCAGTGCAGTGTCCAGATTAAGACTGGACCTTGGAAGAAAGGCCTGGCAACCCACCAGCAATGAAAACCCCCAAGTTCAGTCCACTCCCTGCCGCAGGGATGGCCCAGGACTGGGCAGCGTTTGGCCTGGACTGTGCATGGGGGTGCTGTGGTTTGGGGCTGACTTGATGCCACCCACCAGCTACCAAGAGGACAAGGACTCAGTAGCACTTCCTGTCCCCCCACCAAGGCCTGAGCCCGACCTGGCAGCACCGGGACCAAGCGGAAAAGCCCGGGAACGGAGAATCCCCAGCTCGGCATTTACAAAAGCCCCGTGGAGTAGTGGGGAATGCTCCGGGCTGCTAGCAGAGGTCAGCTGTCCAGACCTGAAGCAGCTCTGAAGGGGACAGACGGGCTGTTCCCTCCCGTGAAGACTCAATGCCTCGCAAACCAACGATGGGGGGCCACGAGGGGTCAGACCGACTCAGCAGACACGAGCGTCCTGCTAAGTGACCTCGCGGTGGCCCTGACCGCCGCTCACAAGGACCAAGCACAGGTTCCCCGGCAGCCTGGAACATTCTAAGGAAGAAAAGCAAGTCCTGAGTTGCTCTGAGGGTAGACCAGTGGAGAGAAGGAAAGGCAGGTCTCCAGGACAGCACGGCGTGTGTGCAAGAACTGCCTGCTCCGCTTCCAACCCAGAGCAGGGACTGGACAGTGGAACAGCCACAGTGGACGCAGAAATACCCCACCCACTGGGGGCCGTTCCGACTCGCAGTGTGCAGGATGGAGCCTGCCCGACACGGTGTCCAGGCGTGTCACCAATACAGCCACACCGTTCTCCTTCACAGCAGTTGGTGTGTTAGAACCACGGACGTTTTGGTTAACAAGAGAAGACTGTAAACACGGTGCCACCAGGGAGCCCAGTGGGGCCATTCTTCTCTGTCCTGCAGGGCTGATACGAGTTGGAATCGACTCGAGGCACACAATGCAACAAAAACTAATTAATGGCGCTGAGATGTCACAACGTCTCCCTGACTGACACGGAGGGCGTGGTCCCCAAACTAGTGTGCAGGCACACGTGGGGTCCCCAAAAAGTGCTGTCAGCTGAGAGGTCATCTCCCACGTGGTCAAGGGAAATAGTGTTTCCAGCAAAGAGGACATTCACGTTGTTAAAAGCCACTGTAAGCCAGGAGTGGGCAGCAAATATGGAGAAGCACCTGGACATAATCCCAGGCCCCAGCCTCCCAAACCTGATAACCACACACATGTCCCCACATCCCTTGGAGGGGAGAACGCCAATCCCCCGATGCCCAGCCAGTTCCAGTTCATCACCGCCCTGCCGGGCAGAGCAGAACCGCCCACAGCGGTTCCAATCCTGTCACCCTGACGGATGTGGCTGGTAGGTTCTAGGTTCGAGTCACTGATCTAGTGGTTAAAAACTTAATGCTTTAACCACATCTCCATCAAGATTCCTTCTCTGCGGGGAAGGGGTGCAGGAAGGCTGGTGTGTGAAGCGGGGAGGCCAGGGATCTGGGGGAGGAGGTGCTGTGTCAGACCAGCAGTTCCACAGCCACATATACTCTGCAAAGAAACACGAGCCCAAGAGAGGGCATCAAGACCGTTCCCTGAAAGAAATGGGGCTGCACCAGGCAGGCAGGGCGTGTGGCCACCTGACTGTGCAGGGGCTGCCTGATTACGGTGAGCCCTGAGCTGCAGTGACGAGCAGGCCAACGTGCCCTGTGGATGCTCAGAGCTCCTGATACGGAGCAGGAGGAGAACAGTCTGCAGAGGAGACAAAGCTGGAGCAGCGCTGGCCAGAAAAGCTTGGGAAGATGCAGCAGCATCGTGCAGGCGGTGGACGGACACGCTCTCGGGGAGCAACGACAGAGAAAAGACCAACGCCACACTTGGGAGAAGGCTTTCAACACAACTCCTCGTGTTCTGTTTACTTAACACTGTTCAAAATAGCCCAGTCATTCAGCTCCCAGCCAACAGCAATCAACATCATGGGGGGGAGGGGGCGGTGCTCCTTACAACACTCGACCCCATGAATCAGAGGGCAGTTTGTCCAGGGAGAGAGCTGGGCAGGCAGAAGGCCACAGGCAAGGAGGAGGGATGGAGATGGGAAACACAGGGGGAGCGGGGAAGGATGCTGCCGCAATGCGGGAACTGCACTGATGTCACGGAACATGGAATGTGTACCTGGATGGATGGAAAACCAATGTGCTGTCAACTTTTGCTCAAATCACAACAAAAATATTTTTAGAAGTTCAAGTAAATAAGACAAAATGTCAAGCTTTGGTAAAGTAAGGCGTCAGGAACATAGCTGTTTGCTGTATTATAACCTCTGAGTAGAAATATCCCACAGTTGAGTGAAGGAAAGGTGACAGGGAGTGAGGAAAGGTGGAAAAGAGAGAGAGAGAGAGAGGAAGGAGCACAGAAAGAGACGAGGGAGGAGGTGAGGCGGGAGGAGGGAGGCAGGAGGGAAGGGGAGGAGGCGGGAGACAGGAAGGAGCAGAGAAAGAGAGGACAGAGGGAGGGGAGGAGGAGGAGAGGGAGGAGGGAGAGAGGAAGGAGCTGAGAGAGGACAGAGGGAGGAGTAGATGGAGGGAGGAGGGTGGAAGGAGGGGGGCAGGAAAGAAAGAAAGAAGAGGGAGGAAGGGAAGAGGGAAGGGGAAAGACCCAAGGTGAACACTCAGCGACCCTTCACAACCCACAGTGTCGCCTGACAGTGACTCACACAGCCAATACTGTTGTCAAGCTCTGCTTAAAATCTCTCTATAAATTAAATTATACTTGCCATCAGTGTGGGTGGATTCTAACTCGCCGTGACCCTGTGGGGCCTCAGGCTGTCACCTTTGCAGGAATAGACTGTCGCATCTTTCTCCCAGTTACTGGTGGGCTCAAACCGCCAACCATATAATGAGCAGCTGAGCACGCTAGCCGCCGCACCACCAGAGCTCCAGAAGGCGTACCTGCCACAGACCAACCTTGGGAAGCTGGGGCACGCCGCGGCCACACACTAGCTGCTGACCAAAGTTCAGTGACTCGGCCTGACAGCAGCTCCACAGGAGACGAGGCCTTCTGCTTCAGAAAGGACTGCGGTCCCGGGAACCCCGGGGCGGGTGGGCAGTTCTGCTCTGTCCTAGGGGTCGAGAGCAGCTGGAATCAACTTGCCAGCAACAGAGACACAGCAATCACACAGGAGACAGAGCAGCGAGTGTGGCGTGAGTCAGTCACACACCCCACCTCTGACTAATAAGTGAGCATTAACTCCGTTTTCAAGCACCTCACCAGCCCCCTTTCACAGTCCCTCTAGCCTTGCAACTCTGACTGGGACCTACCGGCCCCTTGCCGCCTGTCCCTATGGGCTAGAAGTCTGTATTTAGGACCTGTACGGTGCACAGTTTTCTCTGTGCAGGTAGAGACCCCATGATTTCTCAGGTCATGTTCTCTCGGGGATTCACACGGAGGAAAAGTGAAGGAGATGAAACCACTAAAGTTCTGGGCTGCTAATAAAATAGTGGGAGCTGAGGCTCTCCCGGGGTACCCTGAAAAAAAGGGCTGGTGGTCTACTTCCAAACCATCAGACACGGCGAACCCTGTGGGATGCATTTCTACCCCAGTGCTCACCGGGCAGTCGTTCAGATGGCTTTCAACGGCTCCACAGCCCTCACAGTACTGGGAAAGGGGCCCTGTTATTGCCCCTCAGGGGGCAGGAGGCTTTGTGTAAACACTGACAGCTCCGGGGCTTTCACAAGCATGCCTGGGAGCCCGTCTACCCCTGTGAAGGCAGGACCCCAGCCCATGCCCCGAGGCAGCAGCTGAGCCCGCAGAGGGGGACACGGGGCAGCAGTGCATGTCAGCATTCCCATTGCCCCACACGAGGCGAGCTAGCCCTCAGTGTCCAGGTGCTCCACGGCTGGTCTCTGACACAGCAACCCCCAGCGGCCCCAGGTCTGTGTCCCCACAGGTGCTGGCAGACAGGAGGCCTGGCTGGAGTGTGTCAGGACTGACGGAGCAAAGTCACTCTGTGGTCCTGTGAGTGCCACAAAGTCCCAGGGAGGACAGAGCGCTCCAGGTAACAGCGTTCTGTGACTGATGATGGAATGTGATCCCCATGCCCTGGTCCCAGAGTCCCTTCAACAAAGCACAGGCCCCGAGGGGTTCTCACCATCATCACTCCATATCATCCTTGTGAGTTGTCCCGGGATGAGGCCACAACATGCTCCACCCTCCCCGCAGACTCCGGGGACACTGGCCACACACAGCCAGTAGACACACTGGAGCTGTGTGTGAGATGGATTCAGGCCCCTGGGACAGCACACGGGCCAGGCCAGGGCTGCTGCCTGAGAGGATTTTATAAACTGACATGTTGTGCTGTTGTAGTTGTTGAAAACTCACAAAGCAGAACTAGCACCAGTTCAAGTTTCCACACACGTAAGTCACACGCACACTGGGGACATTCCTCAACCGTCAGCACCCCCTCGCCGTTTGGAAGGAACACACACTCGCTGTCCCAGGTACTCCTGCTCCGTCCTCCACACCGCTGCCAGCTGACCCTGTGCTCTGAGATCGTTCTGTGAACGACACCAAAAAGAACTGACACCGAAAAATTTAAGGAAGTACCATATGAGCAGGAGCCTACAGTAATGAAGGAGGAAGTGGAAGCTGTGTTGAAGGCACTGGCAAAAAATAAGGCCCCAGGAATCAATGAAATACCAAATGACTTGTTTCCATTACCAGATGCAGCCCTGCACGCGTTCACTATTCTATGTTAGGAAATTTGGAGAACAGCTATCTCACCAATGGATTGGAAGAGGTCCATATTCCCAATTCCAAGAAAGATGATCCAACAAAATGTGGAAACTATTGAACAATATCATTAATATCACATGCAAGAAAAATACTGCTGAAGAGCACTCAAAAATGTCTATGAGCCAGGTATTCCACTGCTAGGAATACATCCGAACGAAATTGGAACTAAGACACGAATGGACATGTCTTCTATGCTGTAGCAGTGTTATTCAAAAGGGCATAAAAATGAAAACAGCCCAAAAGCCCATCAAAAAATGAACAAATTGAAAAATTCTGGTACATTCACACACTGGAATACTATGCAGCACTAAAGAACAACAATTCTGTAAAATACTATACAGATAGCATGATGCTGAGTGAAATAACTCAGTCATGTGAGGACAAATATTGCATAGAATCACTATTGTAAAAATAAGACAATAACTGAGCAAGATATGTATAAATGTTGAAAAGGGGAAGGGGAGAAGGGGGACAGAGAAGGGGAATGAGAATCACTGGTTGGAGGAGGGGGAGAAGGAATAGGAAAGACTTCACAAGGACTTGAAGAGAAGGCGTGTTGTGCGCTGTCGAGTCGGAACAGACTCATAGGTGACCCTCCAGCGGACTGTCAGGGGCTCTTTAATCACCCAGGAGGAAAGTGACCATCCTACCACAGAGCAGCTGGTGGATTCGAACTGAGTGCCTTGGGGCACGAATTTTAAAAAAACAAACCAAAAAAACCAACAACAAACCATTTGACAACAAATTTAGGCCTCAAGTTGCAATAGTGAAAGACGGTATGATAAGTAGCACAGCTTCTTACCACTAGGCCACCGGAGCTCCCTGATAATACTGTTGTTGTTAGGTGCTATCAAGTGTGACCCACAGTGACCCTGTGAACAACAGATCAGAATCCTGTTCTTTCCTGTGCCATCATCATCCTCTTCATCTCTGACACTCAAGCCCACTGCAGCAGTCACTGTGTGAGTCCACCTGGTTCAGCATCTTCCTCTCTTTAACTGACCTTCCACCCTTCTGAGCATGATTTCCCTCTCCAAGAACTGCCTCTCCGAGCAACATGCCTGAAGTACGGTGAAGAAGCTTTATCATCTTCGCCTCCAAGAAACACTCTGGCTGCATTTTCTCCAAAACATATTTGTTCTTTTGGCAGTCCATGGGATTTTCAGCACTCCTCTCCTCTCCAACACCACAGCTGAAAAACATCAATTCTTTGGCAATCCTTATTCACTGTCCAGCTCTCAGATGCACAGCAAGTGACTGAAAAGACCATGGCCGGAATCAGACCCACCTTAGTCTTCAAACTGACATCACTGCTTCTCAATATTTAAGTGAGGACCTGGACAAACTTTGCAGTGCAATACATCTCCTGATCGCCGGACTGCTAGTACCAAGAGTGTTGATTGCTGAAGAAACCACTGACAAATCTTTTCTCCAACTATCATGATGTTGCCTACTGATCCGGTGCTAAGAATGTTTGTTTTCTTGATGTTGAGATGCAATCCACACTGAAGGCTGTAATTTTTTTAAATTTTATTTTATTAATTTTAATGAACATTTACAGAGATTTGGGATTTCCATTCATTCACTGTTGCATTTTTCTCCCTGCCCACCCCTCCCCACCCCAGTTCACTCTTCTCTTTGAAAAGTAAAAAAAAAATTCTTTCATTGGTATACAATCCCCACCCCTTAACCCCCTCCCCAAGTAACTCCACTGTGCAACCTTCATTCTGGACTCCTGTAATAACCATAATACCCAATCATATATCGCTTTTAAACTGCTCTCTCTCATCTGTTTCAATGCAGTAATTTATCCAATTTTTCTCAGTCTCACCCCAACCCTGATGTCAGTCCCATTCTACAACAGTGGCACCATGCAGTATTTGTCCTTTTGTGACTGAATATTTCACTCAGCATCATGTCTTCCAGGGTCACCCATTTTGAATAATATTACATGAGTTCCTTGGTTTTCAATGCAGCGTAGTATTCCATTGTGTGAATACACCAGAGATTCTCTATACATTTGTTTGTTGATGGGTACTTAGGTTGTTTCCAACTCTTTGCTATTGTGAACAAAGCTGCAATAAACATGGGTGTGCATTTATCTGCCTGGATGGCGGTTATGATTTCTTTAGGGTATATTCCCAGTAGGGGAATTGCTGAGTCAAATGGTATTTCTTCTATTTGTAACTTTTTGAGAAAGCACCATACAGCCTTCCATAGTGGTTGCACCATTTTACACCGAAGGCTGCATTTTTTTATCTTCTACAGTAAATTCTCCAAGTCCTCTTCACTTTCACCAAGTGAGGTTGTGTCATCTGCATAATGCAGGTTATGTGTGGATCAGAACAAATTATGGGTAACATTGAGAAGAATGGGAATCCCAGAACTCTGAATGTGTTCATGTGAAACCCAATAATGTTGCTGTGTACTGTAGAGTCGGAACCAACTCACAGCTGTCCCCCTTGCAGGTTTTCAGAAGCAGTTAACCACACAGGAGGAGCTGCCCATCTTTCTCCTGTGGAGCATCTAGTGGCCTCATGCCACATGCCTTCAGGATTGCAGTGCAGCTTCTTGCCACTAGGCCACCAGCGCTTCCTACCTGGTAACAGGCATGTTATTGTTGTTGTTCTGTGCTACTGAGTCACCTGTGACTCACAGTGACCTTATGTACAATATCTCTGAACCCTGCCCTATCCTGAGCCAGTTTCACTGACTCTGACACACCTAATCCCGTTGTCCCAGTTATGTCAATCCATCTCATCTGGGATCTTCCTCTCCTGTGCTGTCCCTTCACCCTTCCAGGCATGATGTCCTTCTCCAAGGACTGGTCCCTCCTGGCCACGTGCCCAAAGTATGTGAGATAGAACTTCAAAATCCTTGCTTCAAAAACCAAGAAGATTAAAACAACTATGAGATATCATTTCACCCCAGTCAAAATAGCAAAATTTAACAGAACAGCAAGCAACAAATGC
>NW_006399876.1:3849605-3865877 GCF_000299155.1 Elephantulus edwardii | reverse complement strand
GACCTAATTTTTTTTTTCTTCTGGAGGTCCATGGTATGTTCAATACTTTTCTCCAGCACTATAAACCAAAAGCATTGATTCTTCTTCTGTCATCCTTAGTCATCGTCCAGCTCTCTGAAGCATAGCAAGTAACTGCAAAGACCATGTCCTACATTGCATGCACCTTAGTCTCTAGACTGACACCATTGCTCTTTAGCACTCTGGCGAAATCCCTGACAGCAGACTTCCCCAGGGTAATTCGTGTTTTGATTTCCTAACTGCTGGTGCCAAGAATGTTGATTGTGGAGCCGAGGAAGCTGTAATTGTTTACAACCTCAATCTCTTCTCCATCCATCATAGTGCTGCCAATCGGCCCAGTGGTGAGATTCTTTGTCTTCTTGATGTTGAGCTTCAATCCATTTTGAAGACTATCAAAAACACAATGTACATGAATGAAACACACTGTACATGAATGAACAACTGCATGCAAACCAATTTAAAAGAAGTGATTCTTGCTTTTGTTGTTAAGAGTCACTGAGTCAGTTCCAACTTACACCAGCAACAGCCGGAACCCTGCCCGGTCCTGCACGTCCTCATAGTTTTTACTCTGTTCCAGCTCTCTGTTGGAGTCATCGTGTCAACCCTGCACACCAAGGGGCTGCCTCTTGCTCACTGACCCTCTGTCTTAACAAGCATGAAGTCTCCTCCGGGGGATAACTTGCCCGCAGTAAGTGGGATGAAGTCTCACCGTCCTCGTTTCGAAAGCGTGTGGTGGAGGTCACCCATACACGCAGACTGCCAGGCCTTTCTTCCCAGGCACCTCTGGACAGGAACAAGCTGCCAACTTTCCCGTCAGCAGCTGAACTCAGTCACACTGAAGTGGGACACTCCTGAGATGCTACCTGGTGGCCTGAAGTTCCACGGCCTGCGGACCTTCTCTTTCAGACCCCTCCCCACGGCTGACCTGCATCCTCCCTCCTTCCTGTGGAAGGAATCAGCTGACTGGGAGGTCAGAGGTTCAAGTTCACACAGAGGCACTGCAGAATGAAGGCCTGGCAAAGGATCTGAAGGGTCAGAGCATCTGACCACCTGGAGACACAGTCATCCTCTGACACATCAGGGGTCCCTGGGAGTCAGCTGACCTGATGACACCTGGTGAAACGCCAACTGGCTCCCGAAAGAGACGTGACACCCTTGCTTTTAAGCTCAGTCTCACATACTTTGGGCACATGGCCAGGAGGGACCAGTCCTTGAAGAAGGACATCATGCTTGGAAGGCTGAAGGGACAGAGGAAGACCCCAGTAGGGAGAGGGTGTTGGGCACTCCTGGGTCTCCCGAGCTCCTGCTCATCCGGGTACTCCATTTGGCAAAGGGTCCGGCACACGACAGCTCACTGCCGTCCTGGGTTGTAGGACAGCAGAGGTTAGCCCCCGGGTGCCGACGTGGGGTGACGGTCGCTGAGGGCATTCTGTCACACACCTGGGGGCAGAAGGGCCTCGCTGGTCACTATGAGGGGCCCAGAGGTGGTGTGCAGCAGCAGGCTGGGTCAGGCAGGACCTTGGTCACATGCAGGAGCCCGGCCTGACTGGTAGCTTGACCTCAGCACCGGAGAGACATGACTGCAGTTGTGGGATCTGCACACAGAGGGGCAGTGGGTGGCAGAGCATAATGATTAACTCCTGGTCGATCCAACACAAACAGGTCGCCGGCACATCGGAATTTCTGAGTAACAAGTATGTTCTGCTCTGAGGAAGTCTCGGTTCCTGCCAGTTTGGTTTGCTCGGCCCAGCCACCCTGGTCCTGGGCTTGTGACCAAAAGTTCCCCGTGAGCGGCCGAGGGCAGGCAGGGGGGCTGGGTGTGCACCGGTCCTCTCAGGCAGCCTCTCCTTGGGGTTAACCAGGGGAGAGGTGAGGAAAAGGGGGTTAGGCTTTTAATAAATGGAACACAGCTAATTTTTATTGAATATTTTCATTCACTCACCCCGTCTGTGGGGAGCTGCGAAGCTCACCCAAAGGTGCTATCTCTGGCGGTTCGAACCCACCAGCTGCTCCCTGGGAGAAAGACAGGCAGCCTCTTCCCATAGGATTTACAGCCTCCAAACCCACCGAGGCTCGATGGGGAGTCCCAGCTCAATGATGACGAGCTGAGTAAGCACTGAGCTGCTAGCCTAGAGGTTGGCAGTTCAAACCCACCAGCTGCTCCACAGAGAACATGACCTGTCAATTCGCTCCCATAGAGACTAACAAAAAGCCTGTGGCCTGTGACTGAACAACCCTGGGACCTGACTCGTAACGACGGGAGTCCAACAGCCCCACATATTCCCGAGACCGTCACCTTCACAGATGCCCACCTCCCCCCGCAAAACGGCTGTTGGACCAGCTGACGGCCAGGTAGCAGCTGAGCACTTCACCACTGTGCCACCACGGCTCTTTGCCTGGAAGACCGTACAGAACAGTGCCACTCTGTTGTCCGCGGTCGCAATGAGATGGGCTGGTGCAGTGACGGCCACCACGGCCTTGCACACGGCAGACAGCGTGAGACGGTGCAGGGCCAGCAGCGCTGCCTCTGGGAAACGCGGGCTCACGCTCATTCAGAGTCCACTTGACAACACACAATAACCACAATGGATCAAAGAGGAGTCCCTGGGGCTGCTGACAGCGCGTGGTTACTAGACAAAAGGCTGATGGTTCAAACCCACCCAGAGGCCTACTGATCCGTTTCCAAAAGATACCAGTCGGAAACGTTGCAGGGGCTTCTGACACACACACGTGCTGGCTATGGGTCAGATCCAATGTGGTAGAAACGGCTGTAGGTGCCTTCGAGTTCACTGTGACCCACACTGAGCCGTGCACGGCACATCCGAGCCCGATCCCTAGCTGTAATTCACAGTGAACAGTGCACGGCAGATCCAAGCCCGGCCACTAGCTGTGATCCACACTGAGTCATCATGCACAACAGATCTGAGTCCGGTCCCCATCTCTGACCCATAATGAGCTGTACACAGCAGATCTGAGCTCAGTCCCTAGCTGTGACCCACACTGAGCCGTGCAGAGCAGATCTGGTCCTGGTCCCATCCAGTGTCATCTGTCATTTGGGGGGAGGGCAGTTAAGGTGACCCAGGCAGGAACTGTCCAGGTTCAGACAAAACACACTCCAGCTCTGGGACAACAGAACCTTGATTCTCACACCAAAGCTGCCTTCTGATAAAGATGTCGCTGTGGAAACAGGGAAGGTCAGCAAATAAGAAACAGTAAAAAACATCTTGGAGTCCATTTCACATAATTTCCTTCTTATGTAATGAAAACTTGTCAATCAAAGCCATGCGGACCACACGTCGTGAGTACAATCATGCACTCCTCTCCGCCCACTTCTGGATGCCTTGAGTAGTTTATTCTGATCAACCAACACCTTCCTGCGGGCCAGAGTGACCTGCGGTATATGGTGACCCCGGCGTGATACGGGAGCAACAATCCCTGACACACGTGAGCCCATTGCTGCAATCACTGCGTCAATCCATCTCAGTGGGGGTCTGCCTCGCTTTAGCAAACCCTTCCCATTGTCACGAATGATGTCCTTCTCCAAGGCTGGTCCCTCCTCACAGCATGCCCAAAGTATATGAGTTTCACCATCCTTGCCTCCAAGCAGCATCCTGGATGCACTTTCTCCAAGACAGGCATGTTTATTCTTCTTTTTTAAAAAAACTATTTATTGTATGTGTACCGTCAAATCGGATCTGACTAGTACAGGAGGAGACTGTCCCTCCTTCTCCAGCAGAGCATCTGGTGGATTCAAACCTTGCACCTCTGGGATTGCAGTGCAGCTTCTTGTCTCTAGGCCACCAGAGCTCACCGGCATGTTTATTCTTTGTGGTCCGTGGGATGTCCAGTGTTCTTCTCCCACAGCTCAAAGGTGTCAATTTCTCTGTCACCCTTATCCACTGCCCATCCTTCAGAAGCATAGCAAGTAACTGAGAATATTACGGCTTGGATCAGGTGCACATTAGTCTGTAAGTTTACATTGTTGTTCCTGAGCACTTGGACATGTCTTTGACAGCTGATTTTCCCAGTGCAACATACTTTTTGATTTCCTGACCGCTAGTACCAAGGATGTCAGCTGTGGATCCAAGCACAACGCAATCATTGACAACTTTCATCTTTTCTCCATCTGTCTAGAGGCTGTTATTGGCCTGTAGTGAGGATTTCTGGCTTTTTGATGTTGAGATGTAATCCATATTGAAGGCTGTAGTCTTTGATCTTCTGCAGCAAGCGCTTCAAGTCCTCCTCACTTTCGGCAAGCAAGGCTGTGTCATCGGTGTAACACAGGGTAACAACAATAACCAATGCCCAATATCAAATGGAATATACTTATATTTTGAAACATTGTGTAATGTTTGGGTTCTCATCTGAAGTTGAGACGTAACTGAGTGTCCTGCCTTTGTATATGGCATCCCTGTGGAAATGTGTAGGGGGATGTCCTTGATTCTCCAGCTTCTTAAGATGAGGACCCGGGGGAGGACCCAGAAAGAAGGACAGAAAAGCAGTGGGTGGAGTCAGGGTCCAGTCAGGTGAGGAAAGGTCCCTGGCCACCCCTGGGAAGCTGTTTCAGTATAACTGCTCTCTCAGGGGGGAAACAGCAAGCGATAAAAACCCAGGTCAATGAAGTTCAATGCCTTTTAGTGCCTGTTGCTCTCCTTGGCCTTGCAAGTTACCTCTCAGTGATGAGAAGATAAAAATAATATTGCGTCAAAGCAATTTTCCCCAAGCCTCGGTATTTCACCGAGAAACTGCAACACAGGAACATAAAACCTTCAGCGAGTTCATTAGTCCGTTGAGGCCGCTGACAGGAAGGAGACGGATTTTCCTCTTTGCTGCTCCCCCGGGGGGAGGGGAAAATGCAGCCTGACTGAGGGAGGGAGGCAAGTCTGCTTAAAAACGAAACCGACCCCACCAGGATGGCGCTGTGGGGTCCTGGGTGCCGTGTGCCCCGCACTGCTGGCCAAAAAGCTGGTCTTTGGCTCTGGTGGTGCAGTCCCTAGGGAGCTGTGCAGCTGACCCAAATAAATGCTCCTTTAGCGGTTCAAATCCACCAGCAGCTCGGTGCGTGATCTCTTCCCATCCTTCGAAAATTAGTGGGAGAGTCGTCAGCTCGGAGTTGGTTTCCACTCGCAGGCAATGAGTGAGTTATATGTGAGATACGCAGGGTCTTTATTTCATTGTGGTCTATACACACTTAACAAAGCCTAACGCCCTCTCAACACCGTCTCCGTGTAGAAATCAGTGGTGTTAAACTCTCCAGGTGGTGGCCGACCCCCATCCTCCTTTCCTGCATCACTCCTCCATCACTAACGCGAACTCAGTGTCCTCGAAGCCGAAACTCCCTCCCCGTCCCGCATATGTTTTGATACAACAGTGTATATTCGTGGCGTGTGATACACGTGGGAGGTTGTTGTTGGTAGGTGACATCTCATTGACTATGACTTACAGCGACCCTGTGAACAACAGATCTGGACCCTGTCCTATCCTGTCCCATCCTCTCAATCCCCAACATGCCCAGCTCACTTTTACGGCCAACATGCGTCAGTTCATGCCCCTGAGGGTCGTCCTCTCTGTCTCTGACCCTCCACTGTCCCCAGCACGATGCCTTTGTCCAAGCACAGTCCCCTCCTGGCAAAGTGACCAAAGCATGGAAGGCAAAGTCCCCCATCCGTGCCTCTAAGGAGGACCCCGGCTATAAATCCTCCCAAACAGACTTATCTGTTCTTTCGTCAGTCTGTGGGATATATGGTATATGCACCTGTAAATACATACAAGAATTAAACAGTGATGGTGATTTAAAGAGGTAATCTTTACACTGCTGGCCAAAAGTCAGTGGTGTCAACCCACGAGGCACTCCATGGGGGGAAAATGAATCATTCTGCCTTCATAAAATTTACAGCCTCAGAAATCCAGTGGGCTAGTTCTACTCTGTCCTATAGGATGGAGTAAAAAAATCTACTCAATAGGAAGTGAGTTATAGAAATATGAATTATATATATATTAATTAGAGAAAGACCCTCAAAGAGATGGATTGATTCAGTGACTGGGGTAATGGGGGTAGGTGTGTCAGAGACAATATGGTTGGCACTGGATCGAGCAGGGTTTAGGGCTGGTATATACAGTGTTGCCATGAGCCGCAGGAAACTCGACAGCACATAGCAACAAAATATGTATATATATGAGTTATAGAAAGACTTCAGGTATTTTGTTCATAGGGTTGCTTGGGTTGTGTTCGACTCAACTGAAATCAACAACATGTATGTGTGTGTGTGTGTGTGTGTGTGTGTACATATATACATGTTATTGTTGCCATTCCTCTGCCATGGAGCATCTGGTGCATTCAAACCTTTTTACCAGTGGCCACAAGTGCGCATATCTATACATGTGTATGTGTTTATATGGATGTGTATACAGATATGTATATATCTATATGTCTGTGTGTATGTGTATATATATACATATCTATATACATACATACATATACAAATAAGTAAATAAATATATATATATACATACACACACATACATATAAAAATAGTGCCAGGAAATCTGGAGGACAACCACCTGGCCAACTGACTGGAAGAAATCTATATCTGTTCCCATTTCAAAGAAAGGTGATCTGACAGAGTGTGGAAATTATTGAACAACATCATTAATATCACATGCAAGCAAGCTTCTGCTGAAGATTATCCCATTTAATGCCTCTGAATATCCACTGAAGGGTCAGCTATGCATCAGTTTCAATTCAACAGGACTAACAGTAAATATGTTCTGGTGGTATTACGTGCTGTCGAGTCGCCTGTGTCTCACAGTGACCCTATAAAATATAACATCATAATTCTTTTTTTCTATCTAAATACTGTTGTTGTTAGGTTCTATCAAACTGATTCCAACTCACAGAAACCCTATGAACAAAAGTTTGAAACTTTGTACTATCGTATACAATTCTCACAAGCTCTGTCATACAAGTCCATTGTTATAGTCTGTTTTCATTCATCTCATTGAAGGTTTTTCTCTCTTTCTCTGGCCCTCCACCTTTTCCCACAATGTCTTTCTCCAAGGACTAGCCCCTCCTACATGTTCAAGACATGCAAGACAATTTTCACCATTCTTGCAGAATTTTATATGTGTGTGTGTGTGTGTGTGTGTGTATGCATATTACAACATTACATATCTTTTACAATGTTACATATGCATTACAACTGTATATATGTATTACAATTTATATAGATGTGATATATAGAGAGTTGTTGTTGATGGCCTTCAAATCGAGCACGACTCATAGTGACCCTATGAACAAAAGGCCTGACGCCCCTCTACAACTATTGATATTTATCAAAGTTCAGAGAGTTTCCAGAGGCATGTTGTCATGGAGGAAGGTAGATGCCACTCATTACAACACGATAAAAATAGAAATAAATAAATACGTACGTATGTATATGTATATATATAAAACAACATAATATATAAAACGTTATATATAAAATAATGTTACATATATTACAACATATTATATGTATTACGTTATACATTATAACCATATATATAATGATAATGTTACATATTATATATTTATATACGTGTGTGTGTATATAAATATATGTGTATAATTGCTGTTGTTTTATGTGCCATAAAGTTGACTCATAGCGACCCTATGAACAAAAGATCTGAAACCATCCTGTCCTGTGCCATCCTCATACTTCCTGGCACACAAAAGTCACCATGTCAATCCACCTGGTTGAAGATCTTCCGCTCTTTCATCAACCCTTCACCCTTTCCAACATCGTGTCCCTCTCCAAGAATTAGCACCTTCTAGCAATATGTCCAAAGTATGTGAGGCAAAGCCTTATCTTTCTTTCCTTAAAAGAGAACTCCAGATGCACCCTCTCCATGACATATCTGTTCATTTGCTTGGCCGTCCATGAGATGTTCAGTGCTCTTCTCCAACACCACAGCTCAAAGGCACCTTCCCCCCACCCCCTTTCATCCTATTCACTGTCTAGGTCTTGGATGCATAGCTAGTAATTGGAAAGGCTATGGCCTGAGTCAGATGCACTTTAGTCCTCAAATTGACATCATTACTCCTCAATAATTTGGAAAGGTCCCTAACTGCAGATCTTTCCAGTGTAATGCATCTACTTATTTCCTGACTGCTCGTACTAACGCTGTTAATCATGGATCCAAGCAAGATGAAGCTGCTGATAGTTTCAATCTCCTCTATGACATTACCTATTGGCCCAGTAGTAAGGGTCTTTGTTTCCTTGATATTGAGACACAGTCCATACTGAAGGCTGCATTCCTTGATCTGCAGCAAGTGCTTCAAGTCCTCCTCACTTTCAGCAAGTAAAGTTGTTAGATATTACATGTGTGTGTTATATATTATACACACATACATATATATACACACACATATATACATAGATACACAGAAACACACATATATACATATATACACATATATTTACACAGATACACATATACACACAGATACATATATACACATAGATACACACACACACATATTTGTAGTTATATACTGTTGAATCATGGCTGACCTTCAGCAGGCTGCACTTCTTCCAAGGTGGATTCATTTGTTCTTTTGGCCATCCATGCGTCCATGGCATATCCAGTACTCTTCTCCAACATCACAGTTCAAAAGCACCAATTTCAAGATCTTTCTTATTCATTGTCCCACTTTCAGGAGGCAACTGAAGCAACTGAAATTACCAGTTTGGGCCAGGAACACCTTGGTCTTAAACTGACATCCTTGTTCTCAGCAATTTAAAGAGGTCTTTGCCTCTAAGCTGTGGTGCTGGAGGAGAGCATTGAACATGGCCTGCTAAGAGAACGAACAGGTCTGTCCTGGAGAAGGTGAAACCAGGCTGCTCTTTGGAGGCAAGCCTTTTAAAACTCCATCTCGCATACTTTGGGCATGTTGTTAAGAGGGGCCCTAGTCCTTGGAGAAGGACGTCATGCTTGGAAGGGTGGAGGGACAGCATAGGAGTGGAAGATCCTGGGTGAGGTAGATTGACACAGGGACTGTGGCAATGGGGTCAGGTGTGTCAGATACAGTGACGTCAGCTCAGGATAGAGCAGGGTTCAGAGTCATTGTTCAGAAGGTTGCTGTGAGTCACAGTCGACAGCACATAACAACAACATAGTTTAAATATCTGTTTCTCAGAGACATTGTGTGTTCAGTTTTAGAAGACTGCAACCAAAAAATATCACACCAAAGCAGATAGTGCTACAAAATGAAGTAAGTCTAAGCAAATGAGTCAGGAGAGGGTTTGGTTTCTTAGGCAGACAGAGTCCGGTGGCACAGCGCTGCTAACTCAAATGCTGTGTTTCTTCAGCAGTTCTGGTCAACCAGGGAGTCCCAGGAGAAGGACAGACAATCTCCTCTCACGCCATTTCCAACTTCAGAAACTCACTGGATGGTCCGCTATGACTGAGAACCAGCCTGAGTGCATTACACTGAGTTTAGTGCAGATCCATGTTGGCATTCTGTCGGCACTTACTAATTGCACATTTGCACTATGAGAAGGTGTGAACTATTGTGAGGACAGCTAAGGGGCACAGAGACACCACATGAGCTCACGCTGATGGCAAAACGGTGCTGAAAGACTTGCTCAAGGAAGAGGCGGCTTCAGACTTTCAATGTGCAAAATTCTAAATGCCTTCAATGCATCATGAAGCAAAGTACAATAAACTGAGGTCTAGTGGGAAGGAGCTGCGCTGCCAACCCAAAGGCCCTGGGTTCTAATCCACCAGCTGCTCTGCAGGAGAAAGATGGGCCATCTTCTCACATGCAATTTACAGCCGCTGAAACCCCCCTGGATCGGCAGCTATTAAGATGGTTCTGACACAACAGTACACAACAACAACATCTATAGGTAAACTCCCAGATCATGTCCTCACATCTGCCTCATGGACAGGTGCCTTCAGACCACAGCTGACAAGAAAGGGAGTGCCAACCTCAGACCATCTTCTCCGGAGAACCTGCACAGCACAACGGCCGGAACAAAGGTTCAGACAGACTTGGCTTCACTTTATTGAGCCTCACAGATCCTGTGTGTTTTACAAAATGAAGGCATGTGGTAATCCTGCCTCGAGCGAGCCCATCGGTGCCTTCACATCTGTCTTATTCCGGCCTCAGAAGAGTTCAAGTTCTCTCATTGTGTTGCCTCAGCCTTGACAGTGGAATGTCAGCATACCTGTTGTACGCACCTGGCAACCAAAACATCTGTGTGACTTAGACCCCTAACTTCCTCCTGCCCCATCAGTCAGACTGCCTCTCCGTGGCAGCTTGCATGTGGCCGTGGAGCTGGACGCTGTGACACCAGAATTCCAAGCACCAGCAGGGCCCCCGGTGTGAGAAGTCTCTCCAGACTATGACTAGGAAGGCGGACTGAAAATAAGTCGTGACAATGATCTACGTTAGACCCTGTGGAGCACAAGAGGACGTGGTCTGCGGGCTGGAAGACGTGCCCTAGGCCGGAAGTCCCCCAGCAGCCGTGGCTGGAATCTCCTGGTGCCGAGAGCATGGCGTGGGGCTGAGCAGGCTTCCAGTCAGTCGGCGCACATCAGGCCACCACGAGTCAGAGCTGGCACCACTGGACGTGACAACAGCACCACATTTCCCAGGGACCCGGCATCACCTCAGGTCCACCTGGGGAGGTCTATCCAATGGGCTGTGAGTGCAAGAACCACATGGCCACTCGGGCAGGTAGCCAGGGGTCAGGTCCAGCACGTTTCATGCCCCTTCTGGGTCTCAGAGGGCACAGCAGAAAGACCGGAAGAGGGGTTCTCTGTGGCCATGGAGAGGAGGCATTCTTGTGGTGAAGAGCCCCTGGGTTGGGACTGAGTCCTTCCCATGTCCCTCAGGATCCAGGAACCAGAATGCTCCTCAAAAGCCAAGAAGACCTTAGCACACTTATTTGGATTTACGTGGGGCATACTATCAGCAAAGACCAGTCACTAGAAGTGGACACCATCATGGAATCCACCAATCACAAATGAGAAACACAGGAGCAAGAGGGCCTGACCCACATCCACCTGCACTCCAGGTTCTGGACACCCAGTACATGGTGGTAGATGACATAGAGGGGTAGACTCCTTCCTATAACAACCATCAGAGTTTATTTGACTTCAGGTGGAAATGCTACAACCATCCTGGACAAGACGCCGCCCACTGCACCAGAGAAAGAAGAATCTCTGGGTTCCTCTCTGAGATCGAAGCTGGACAAGCCAAGGAACACCCCATCCCCGCCGAGCACCCCCAGAAGCTGACCAGAAGGATGTCTCGGTGTCTCTAACCATTTCGGTCTCTGTCTCTGGGGTCACTGGAAGCACAGATACACCTTCTAAAACACAGGTTTCCAGAAGTGGAGCTAAATCACCCAGTCTGGAGACTGGGTGGGGCCAGCATTCAAATTACAGAGCTCTGAGCCCTTGAGGAAGGGGCAAAGCACAAGGTTTGGAAGCCAAGATGCGTCTGTTCCTAAAACACACAACAGTTTAAATCAAACGTCAGCCCTCCTGGCAGCTTTATGTGTCATGTCTGAACCCACTCGGAGCCCACTGGGCAGACACCAAGGCCCCCCAGGCCCCATCTGAAGGCGTCTCCCGGCTCACCCACCCAGGACGGCTCCAGCCACACTATAGCTCCTTCCACCACCACCCTCAATCACAGTGTTTAAGCTTAAAGTGGGTTTTCTTTAACGCCTATTATGCCAAGAACTGTGGGAACCTGTCTTTTCTTTGCAACCTTCACTTCAATTGCATTCTTTTCTTTTCCTTAGAAAGGCCCCTGAAGAAATGTGCCTATTCCTGCTGGGAAGTTTAGAACCACAGAGCTGACCTCACGGCAAGGACACCCCTTGCAGGCCACCTTGGAGATGAACCGTGGTCTACCCTCCTGTCGTGTGTGTTTTCCGGAATCCACCAGTCTGGAGGCTCCGGCTGCAGGGAGGAGGAGGCCCAGACACTAAGCCAGTCTCTGTTCCCACCTGCACCGCCAGCTGGAACTCCGAGCACTTCTCCAACGGAATGGGCTGCTGCTAAGATCACGTAGAGTTCCCAGCACAGTCAGACAGCCCCCCTCACACTGTGGCCCCCCCACTCTGGCCCCCCTCACACTGTGTCCCCCCCTCATGCTGTGGTCCCCCTCACACTGTAGTCCCCCTCACACTGGGTCCCCCTCACACTGCGGTCCCCCCTCACACTGTGGTCCCCCCTCACGCTGTAGTCCCCCTCACACTGTGGTCCCCCTCACACTGCGGTCCCCCCTCACACTGTGGTCACTGTGCATCTGAAGTGATGGCTCCTCATTCAACCTCCTACCAGGCTGGTGTGTGTTCTGTTGTGACTCAAAGGTTTGTCACTGGGAGACTTTCCTGGGATCACAAAACCCTTCTCTCTTCTGGAAGCTCTGCTGAAACCTGTTCACCATGTGTGACCAGCTGGTTCTTTGAGGTGCCGATCACAGGTCACCCAACTCCTAGAGACCAAGAGATCTGAACCTTGCCCACCTGCGCCATCCTCTCAATCGTCATGCTGAAGCCCACTGCTTCAGTCAGTGTGTCACTCTACCTGAGGGAGCGTCTTCCTCTCCTCCTCTGACCTTCCTCCTTTCCCAGAGTGCTGTTTTCATCCAGGGACTACTGTTCCCTCCTCACAACATGCCCACAGAGGCCCCGTTTTACCATCCTTGCCTCCAGAGAGTGCTGTACTCGCATTCTCTACAAGACCAAGAACAAGAGGACCAGACTCCATTTACACAGACCTTTGCTGGCCCTGGGGGAGCAGGGGGTAAGGAATCAGGCAACCAAAAGGTCAGAGGTTGGAACGCATCAGCCGCTCTGGGAGAAGGATGAAGGTGCCGCGTCCCATAGAGACAGAGCCTTGGAGATGCTGCAGAGCTCTTCTCCTCGCCCTCAGGGTCGCTGGGACGCGTGACCGACCACGCAGGGGTGGGTTAGTTCTTGTCAATCTTGCTAAACCACTGTAACCAGCGCAGGACTCCCCTGCCACTGGCCACAACGCACACTGCAAGCTGCTGGCCACGCAGGGAGGAGAAAGCATCTTGCTGACTTTTGTGGGGACCAGAATTATCTCCATTTTGCTCTTGTGAAACAATTCATTTATGAGAAGGAAAGAGCACTGAGCATCCTTGTTCCCAACGTGCCAACCACCACGTCCTTCCCTCCTCGCCCCATCATGCTGGTGCTTTGGAGAATAAGTCACCAGCAGAGGTGCGAGTTTTTGTCATAATGGACCAGACTGGCCTTTACCAGGATTCAGTATCAGGAGGCAAAGGGTGGGAGGAAGGGGGACTGAGGAAGCTGGTGGCACAGAAACATGTAGAGGAAGGGACTTGGATAATTTATGATCTGGGGAGTCCCTGGATAAAGTCATCACGCTTGGAAAAATAAGAAGGTCAGTGAAAGACCGTCAACAAGATGGCCTGGCACGGTGCAGAGCAGAAGTCGCGATGATGGCACAGGATAAGGCAAGGCTTCCTTCTGCTGTTCGTGGGCCACTGTAAGTTGGAAGCCACCTGAAGACCCTCAACAACGATGACATCCAGGGTAGGACCAGTACATTAAGAGGCACTGGGTCTCCCACACAAACTCCACGGAGCCATGTTTTTGTCCAGGGAGAAGTCTGCAAGCTAACGCCAGGTTACCAAACATAATGAAGGCTTTGTGTGTCTGTTCAGAAGGCTCCAGTTAAATGAAAATAGAAGCAGGCATTTAGAAAACACCTACAGACAGTGTGTGTGCGCGAGGAAGCCTGTGGATGCACAGAAATAAAGCCACAGCAGCCCACGTGCCAACACAGACCAAGTTTGCTTCAGTCTCAAAGGAAGTCTGGGAAAAGCACCTGAATTTTGAGCCAATGAAGTGGTGTTGCTACCAGCTTCCACCGGTGACTCTTTAAGAGACTGCCACAGAGGCAGCAAAGACTCACATGATTGTTGTTGTTGTCAGGTGCCATCAGTCGCCTGAGACTCGTAGCAACCCTGTGCACAACAGCTCTGAACCCTGCCCTATCCTGAGCCAGTCCCGTCGACTGCAACACACCTACTCCCATTACTCCAGTTACTGTGCCAATCCATCTCGTCTGGGGTCTTCGTCTCCTGCACTGTCCCTCCACCCTTCCAAGCAGGATGTCTTTCTCCAAGGACCCCCCCTGGTGCTTGATGCCCAAAGTATGTGAAACAGAGCTTCTAAATCCTTGCCTCCAAGGAGACACTTGGTTTCACTCACTCTAAGACAGATATTTGTTCTCTTGGTGGTCCATGGTGCATTCAATCCTCTTCTCCAGAATCACAGCTCAAAGGCATCATTTCTCCGTCTGTCATCTTTAGTCATTGTCCAGCTCTCCCATGCATAGCAAGTAACTGTGAAGACTGTGACCTGGATCAGGTGCACCTTAGTCCTTAGGCCTGACATAAATTACTCTTTGCACCTGGAGAAGTCCCTGACAACAGACTTTCCCAACACAATTTCTTTTGATTTCCTGATTGCTGGTGCCAAGAGTGTTGAATTGCTTCCTGGTGCAAGTATAGGTTTCGCATGAGCACAGTCAAGTGTTCTGGGATTCCTATTCTTCTCAAGGTCAGCCCGAGAACTGTGGGGATCACAACTCAACTTGTTATGATTCACACAAAGGCCTCTGTGTAGTCATAGAACACAGACAAACCACTGGCACTTTCTGCTTTCAGCCAAGATACGTCAGACACTGGTGATAATGTCTCCAGTGTCATAGCCTCTTTGAAACCCAGGCTGTATGTCTAGTAGTTCTCTGCTGATGGACTGAGTCAGCTGTATTTGGATAATCTTCAGTAGGATTTTACTTGCATATAATATTAGTGATATCATACTCCTTTGGTCATGTTATCATGAAATCCACACTCTGTCAGGTCATCTTTTTTTAGAATGGTAATAAATATGGATCTATGCTAGTCAGTTGGCCAGGTTCATCTTGAAATAAATGTCGTGAGTGACAGGATAATATCCATATACATACAAGGAAGTCTGGTAAATACCACTATCATTCAAGTATATGCACCAACAACCAGGGCCAAAGAGGAGTAAATAGATGATTTGTACCAACTTTTGCAATCAGAGATTGATCAAACATGAAACCAAGATGCATTCATAATAATGGGTGACTGGAATGCAAAAGTTGGGAACAGGGAAGAAGCATTAGTAGTTGGAAAACATGGACTTGGTGACAGAAATGAAGCTGGAGATAAAGTGATAGAATTTTATCCAATCAGAGATTTGTTCATTGCAAATACCTTTTATACGAAACATAAACAGAGACTATACACTTGGATTTGACCTTCGCATGATTAAGGAGGACTATTATGCAGACTCCTCCAATAGGCTCCTTCTTGGCACAGTCATGTCCCATCTGTCTAAGGTATTTCTGCTGCCTCTGGCACCCCAGGAAAACGGCTGCAAAGAGGTTTTGTGAGATGTACATAAACACAAGGGCACACAGAGGAGAGAGCGAAACCCCCAGCAGCCCAGCAGAATTTGGGGCGTTGTGTAAAAGGGTGAGGACAAGTGTCCGACGAGTCCCGGAGAAGGACTGCAGATCCCAAGGCTGCCTGGGGACACCTACACCCGTCCCTGTGGCTCACAGCTGTCACGCGCACACCTGAAAGGCACGAGGGACCTCTTCCAGGCTCTTTTGGAAACGGAATGCCTGACTGATGGCGGTCCTGAGGCGCTCCGGCTTGAGAACGGAGGATGGCAAAACCCTCTGGTGCTGTTATCAGGAGGCACGGGGCTCTGGAGAAAGACATTACTGGTCGGCAAAGCAGAAGATAAGTGGAGAAAAGGAAGCCCCTCAGTGAGATGAACTGGCAAGTGGCCACACAGGGGACTCAGACACAGTGACCGTGAGGACGGCGCAGGAGCGCCAGCCTTTGGGGCTCGAACATGGGTCATCACGAGTTAGAGCTGCCTCAGAGGCACCTAACGACATCAACGGTGCTGACTCGATGAGGAACAGTCTGCCCAAGCAGACCACCAGCCTGGCTCAAGTCGGCTTGACATGACCAGCGGCTGTTACTCCTTTGAGGAAACACCTGTGTCCCCATCCAACAAGGAAACCGATGTCTCTGGTTTGTGGAGCATTTGCTTCCCAGAGGCTTTCCGCAATGGCTGAGCCTGGCTTGTTGATGGTTTAGCTAACAACCCTGCTTGCTGAAACTGAGGAGGACCTCATGCACTTGCTGCG
>NW_006399876.1:3835611-3849005 GCF_000299155.1 Elephantulus edwardii | reverse complement strand
AACACAGGAGGGGAAGACCCTCTATGAGATGGATTGATTCGGTGACTGGGGTAATCGGGATGGGTGTGTCAGAAGCAGTGAGATTGGTGCAGGATAGAGCAGGGTTTAGGGCTGTTGTGCATAGGGTCGCTATGAGTGGCAAACGACTCGACGGCACATAACAACAACAACAAGAGAACTCAACAGTGACCACAGAGCTACTGCGCATTCAACCTCAGTGTCATCTGCACAGAACTCAAGGGGATGTAATCGCTCACAGCCACTCTCACGCTGCTGATGCTGATACTGATGTGATTCGGGGCCTTCCAGTCGACTGCCACGCCAAGCAACGCTGTGAGCAGCGGCTGGGAGGCCCGTCCTGTCCTGTCCTCCTGCCCCAACGTCACAAACTCCGTCACCCCCAAGCCCATGGTCGCAGTGTGTCAGTCCATCTCGCGTGGGGTCTTCCTCTCTTCTGCTCACCCTTCTAGCTTTCTGCACTCACAAATGGCTCCGTCCCCTGCGAGTGATGTGCAGGTAATAAAGCAGGAAATATGCTGAGTGTCTGGAAAATTCTCAAAACACTTTTGTTCTTTTTGTACCTGGCTCTTCCACACACAAGGTCTAGCTGCAGCTAGTGGATAACTGTGTAACAAAAGGTGAAGTTCCAACTCTTGTGACGAGGCAATGAACGACGCTGCAGATACAAACACAGCCATTGGGGAAGGGAAGGAACATTAATCACTTCTTTGTTGTTCAGAATTCACCCTAGAGCCTTCCTCATGTAGAATATGTGAGTCTAGTCAGAAGCTCCACGGAAACCTACGCATCCTGGTGCCCCTGCTGGCACCTGAAATACAGTGGTACAGCTTCCAGTATCACAGCAACAGCCAGCCACCACTCCACAGCAAACAGGCAGGAGGTGAACTCTTGATGAGAGCCCCAAAATTCAATTTACAGAAACCTCTGGTGCCGATTAGGACCCAGTGTGCCGCCTCGCTCCCAACTGCTGTAAAGGGATTAAATTCGGCCGACTGCTGCGTCTAACCTTTCCTAGGAGGTGGTGCTGGCCACACTCTGACCATCGTACACCTTAACCTGCTGGAGAAGTCGACCAGAGTTGAGGATGTGGCCTGGGGGGGACCCCAGCTCCCACATCCCTCATGCAATACCAGCAGCCAACACTTCCCAGGTCTTCCTTGCCACCATTTCTGACATTGCCAACCAAGAGGCCTATGGAATGGACAGCAGCCACCAGGCTAGTGGGCTCACAAGATAGGGTGGACTGACCGCCCTCTGGCTGCTCGTACAGAAGCAAGATGCAGACTTAATTATTCTAAGAGTACCAAGAGCAGGATGATTCACCAACCAGCCACCAAGCCATGCTAGAGACTCTGTCAACCTCTGTCTTCCAGTTGATCTAAGTCCCATTTAGGGGCTCCAACAACTGTCAGCAACCCTTGCTTACCAGGAGAATCACATATACCCCAAGACTGTACTTCCTGCGTGAAAACCGGGTGTTACCTCACTTCTCTCCTGAGCACACACAACCAACGCTTCAGAGGTGGTCATCAGATCTTTGCTCCCAGCCATTAACCTGAAAGTAGGCAGTCTGGACCAGAGAGCAGTCCCACAGAGGAAAGGCTTGGGAACCTGCCTCCTGCACGATAGCTGTCAGGGGTCAGAGAGTCAACTCTGATCACAGCATCTCCACGCAGAGCTGAATGAAGCACAGCCTGGCCCTGCGCTGTCCACACACTCTTGCTACGCATGAGCCAAGTGCTGTGGCGCTGTGTCAGTCCACCTTCGTTAAGGGCCAGCCTCGTTTTCACGGACTCTCTACCAAGTTCGATGTCCTTCTCCAAAGATCGAACCTTCCCAATAACATGCCCAAAATATGCGACACAAAGTCCTGTCATCCTTATTTCTAAGGAGTATTTTATTTGTATTTATCTCAAGACATATTCATTTCTTCTTCTGGAGTCAATCAAACTTGTTTGCCAACAGCATAAATTAAAGGTTCTTTTCCAGTCTTCCTTATTCACTGGCCAGCTCTTGCTTGCGTCTGAGGCCACTGAAAATAGCATAACTTGGTCAGGCACACTCAAGTCCTCAACCCTGGAGACGGCAGTAAAGAAAACACTGCAGAAGAGCTCAGGCCTGGACCATACGGAGCTGCTAGGCGTGGTCTTCAACTCCACAGTTAACAGCTTTGGCTTTTTTGTTTGAGGAGCCCTTCAAGTGTTTAAGCAAACACCACCAGCAGGTCATGAAGTCCTCAAAGACTTCTCTAAAAGGAGCTTGACCATAGTCCATTCCTGAAGGGCCAACTGACTCAAATGTGAACTGACTACACATGAACTCTGCAGTAAGCTGGCCTCACCAGAGGAGATAGAAAATTAGAAAAGGGAGTGATCAAAACAACCACGAGATATCATCTCACTCCAGTAACAATAGCAATGTTCAACAGAGCAGCAAACAACAAATACTGGCGAGACTGAGGAGAAATTGGAACCCTTATTCACTGTTGGTGGGAGTGTAAAATGGTGCCACCCCTATGGAAGGCTGTATGGCACTTTCTCAAAAAGTTGGAAATAGAAATATCATTTGGCTCAGCAATTCCACTACTAGAAATATACCCTAAATAAACCAGAACTTCCACTCAAACAGATATATGCTCACCCATGTTTAATGCTGCATTGTTCACAAGAGCAAAGAGATGGAAGCAAGCCAAGTGCCCATCAACAAACAAATGGCTAGAGAAGCTGTGGTATATTCACACAATGGAATACTACGCTGCACTGAAAAATAAGGAACTCATAAAATATTATACAAAATGGGTGACCCTGGAGGACATTATGCTGCGTGAAATAGTTCAGTCACAAAAGGACAAATACTCCATAATCCCACTGTTATAAAAAGAACTGACATAGGGGCTGGGGGAAACTAGCAAAAGAGGGGGAAAATAATGAACACTGCATTGAAACAGATGAACAAGAAAACTGTTTAAAAGAGATATATCATTAGGTATTATCTGTATGACAACAGTCCAGAATAAGAGGTGCACAGCAAAGTGGATCGGGGGGCAGGGGAAGGGAGGAAATTGTACAACAATAAAGAATCTTTTTAAAGAGAAAGGTGAACTGGGGTGAGGGTATAGGGAAGAAAATGTACAATAAATGAATAGAAATCCAAGTTTTCTGTAAATGTTCATTAAAGGAGTAATTGAAAATTTAAAAAATAAAAAGCAAGTGAGAACTTGTGCATGACTTTAGCTGACGTGCCCTGGAGGACTTCCAGACCCTCTTCCTCCCGCGGTCCACGGTTCTAACACACGACAAATGGCACCGGACCTTCAGCCAAACCGAAGAAAGAGCATGACTGTCTTGGGAGAAGTGGTCAGGGTCTCTCTTAGAAGCTTGTCTCACATATCTCAGACATGCCACCAGAAGGGGTCAGTCCCTAGAGAAGGACTGTACTTGATCAAACTTAATCATGATCAGGGGGAAAAAAGGAAGAACTTCACTAATATGGTTGCGTGCAGTGGCTGCAACAATGGGCTCAGATACAGCGATGATCGTGAGACTCGCAGGAGCCAGGGCAGCGTTCTGTGCGCGCGGATCACTGCCCGTCAGGGCTGACTAGACCGTACAACCACAGTAACTATCAGTTACGTCATACCACTGGGTAGTGGGTTCTAGTCCTAATCCCTTCTGGAATAGTACAGGGCAAGGGAATCCACATGGAAACAGAGTCACACGCCAACAGACCACAGGGACAGACGTGTCCACACGCAGCAAAGCAACACCAAGGTTGGTGACCACCAGTGACCTGGAGAGGGACGCAGAACGGCCCCTCCCTCAAAGCCTCTGGAAGAACTCAACACCAGCACGACTCAGGTTTGGATCTAGAACCTCTAGAACTTTAAAAAACAAACTTCCATTCCTTAATCCACCCCACTGCCATCCGGAAAGGTCTGACCCATAGCGACCCCACAGGAGAGAACGGAACTGACCACGGGACTTCCAAGGTAGTCACTGCCACAGGCTATCACCAGGGAGCTCTGCTGGCCTAGTGGCAAGAAGCTGCACTGCAATCCCAGAGGTGAGTGGTTTGAATCCACCAGACGCTCTGCTGGCGAAGGAGGGGCAATCTCCTCCTGTACCAGTCAGATCCGATTTGACGGTACAGACACAAAATAATTTAAAAAAAAAAAATGAAGAAGGCTATCACCTGTTTGTCTCTTGGCACAGCTGGTGGGTTAACCATCCCCCTCATGGTTGGCAGCCATGCTTAACCCACAGCACCACAGGGCTTTTTTTTTCAAGCTTCCTACTTACAGCATTTCTCTTACAGTACCCTTCAAGAATTAACACACTACGCGAGGCCCCATTCTTTCTCTCCTGGCTACATTGTATCCTGGCCCATTGGCAGCGGTCTCTGGTCTGCCAAGCTGCAGGAGATCAGACAACATGCGTGTAACTGACAGATGACACCACCTCAGAGGTGTGACACTGACCACGCCCACTGATGCTCAGAGAGGACCAGCCACGGGGACAGTGTCACACAGCTGGCAGCTCTGCATCCAGACCCTTCCCCTGCATGCTGGCACTGCAGGACTCCTCACTGCTCCAAGGAGTTCCACAAAGTCACCCAGATTTCAGCACAGAAATCCCAGGCTGGTGGGGTCCGCTGCAGAGCCTGGGAGGAGTGGTCAGCTTCCTGGTTATGGCGAGAGGAGAGCAGGCAGCAGGACCCAGGCTGTGAACCTATAAAATGACGCAGGACTCTTGAGAGCAGACAAGATCTCAATCCTACCCCCGCCACAAGGGCAGCCCCCACCCCATCCCAGCTCAGACCTCCTTCACAGAGATGCTCTGTTAGGTCACGGAAGCGCAGAAGTCCACTGACATGAAGGGCATCCAGGATGGCCACCGGGATGGCTGTGTGCCCAGCTGAAAAGGAACAGAGCCAGCAAGAGCCAGGGTCAGTCCCCAGCCACTCTGCATGTTCACGCCTGGCTGCCGTCGCTGCTGTTTTCCTCGTCCAGACTCTTGTCAAGACAGCCCATCATTCCTTGTAAACAACGGAAAAACATTCAATAAATGCCAAAGAAAGATGTCAATTCACTGCAGCTTCATTGCAACAGCTTCTCCCCTCCCACCTAGTCATTAGCTGAGCTGCAAAGTTGGTAGGGTTTTCAGTGAGGGAGCTAGGAATGAGAAATACCCTATTTTCTTAGTGTTGCTATTAAAAATCACCACAAGTGGGATTTAATCAATGCACCACTAGACGTGCAAGGACGACACCGAGTGACGCTGTCAAAATAGTGACAGCAACATGACAGTCTACAGATGTTGTCAGCAGCGTTTCAGTTGTTGCTGTGAGGTGCTGTCAAGTCTGACTCCCAGTGACCCTGTGAACCACAGATCTGAACCCGTCCTGTCCTGTGCCAGCCTCACCGTCTCTAACACCCTCGAGCCCACTGCTGCGGTCACTGTGTCAGCCCATCTCAGCAGGAGTCGTCTTCTCTTTGGCTGACCCTCCAGCCTTCCAAGCATGATGTCCCTCTCCAAGGAACAGCCTCTCCTAGCAACGTGCCCAAACACGTGAGACAAAGCTTCACGATCCCTGCGTCCAAGGAGCACTCTGGCTGTACTTTCTCCAATGAACAGCCTGGGTTCCAAGACTGTAGATCGCAGTAAGAGGACACTGTCCATCTTTCTCCCTTAGAACATCTGTGGATTTGAACCATTGGGGGGGGGTGCTTGACACAGTTGAACACTCACTGGTAATTTAATACGATACATAATAACAGGAGTCCTTTGTTGACACAAATGATGAGAACTTCCAACTGCCAACCAAAAGGCTGAGGGTTCAAAGCCACCCAGAATGGAAGGTGGACCTAGCTCTCTGCTTCCACAAGGTCCCAGCCTTGGATGCACACAGAGCAGTTCTCCGCTCACCTGGGGTGAGAATAGACTTCACAGTAACCACAATATGTGGACTGATGGTCAGCGAGATGCGTGGACCTATCCCTTTGCATGGCTTGACTCTCTACTCCACCTTCCAGAACAGAGTCTGTGATGATGGTGGAAGTCAGCGAGCTGTGTCCGTGAGAGCCCATTGCCAACACGTGGAGCTAAACTGCAATGGCCACGTAATAACTCCCAGAACACACCCCACAGCCGCAAACCGGTCTTCCTGAATGGAGCACAAGGATGTGTGACCCAGCATGCTCCCCTCCCCATAAACAAGAAGGCTAAAACTGTCCCCAAGCCACTGCCGATGGAAGGAACCACGAGCAAAGGTTAATGGGACGCCACACACCAGCCTGATGGGACACCCACACCTTGATCAGGAAAATTGCTTCATCAATCCCATTTTACACTCTGTGCTTTTAGCCTTCACTAGAATGCTCACTTACACATGCAAATTGCCAAGAAATCTATATTCATTAACGTTTGCTTTTTCCTCGAGACTTCCTCTAACTATTGGGAGGCTATCAGCTCACAAAGGTGATGGGGAAAGCCAGCCGAGAGTGCAGTCAAGCCTGCTTAATTAAATCACACACAGGAGGCCCAGGAAGGAATGAAGTGCCTCTCAGGCAGCGACGTGGACTCGGTGGAGGCAACCTTTCTTGTCAAAGACAAACATCTAATTCAGACAAACGCAGCCGGTGCTGACGTCTCCCAACTGCCTGGTGAGGGTCTGGAGAACCAGACTTAGTTGTTTGGAAAGAACTAGAAAAAGACGGTGATGGATAGAGCACAGCCAGAATAAGACGACAAGCCCGCATCTGACGTGCTCTGGACATGGTATCAGAAGAGACCCTCCCTGGAGAAGGGCATCATGGTGTGTAAAGGAGGAGATCACTGAAAAACAGGGAGCCGTCAACGAGATGACTGACACAGTGGCCACAGCAGTCAGTTCAAGCAGCAATGGCCGGGAGGGTGGCGCAGGACAGGGCAGTGCCTTGTCCCACTGTTCCCGGGACCATGAGGAGTCCGAGTCAGTACGGCAGCATCTCACCAGCACAGGAAATAGAGAGGGGCACACCATCCCTCACTGAGTGGCTGCCTTGTTGGGCACACAGACAAAATGACCACCTCCTGGCCGGGCTAAGGTGGACCGTTCAAGCTTCAGGAATGCCAGAGCCAAGCCCCATCAACTCCAACAAGAGGACAAACATCCGATGTGCTGGGGGCTCTCACCAGGAACCGGGAGGCTGTGTCCAGCCCAGGGCCATTCACGCGGCCAGAGGGAGATCCTAGCCCACAAGCCTCTATGACCACCTCAACACAGTCTTGTAGCAATTCCAAAAATAAAGGAAACTTCATTTTTCTTTTGTCCAAAAAAGACACTAATTTGTTGGCTCCACCTGCTGTGAGCCAGGAAGATTCTGGATCCCAGGACATGACCTTAAGTTTGACACAAACTCTGAATGACCGCAGCCAGACCAGACTTCACAGTCGTCATCTTAACAGGAGAAAACTAAAGCTCGGCAGTGACTGCCGTGTCCCCAGGTCAGCGGACACCATCGCGGTATCAGGACAGCAGCCAGGACTGGAGTCCAGGTGGGATATCACCCCCGCCCCCAAGGCCAGCTTCTCGCCTGGAGCGCCCTGTCCTCTTTCTGGCCACATGGCCCTATTTACTAGAGTGACTTAGACCAGATCCTGGTCACTCTCATCCAACAGGGAGTTCAAGGGTTAAAGAGCCCAAAGACTCATCGACATCTAGCGCAGCAGCATCACCGCAGGGCAGAGGGACAGACAGCAACCAGGGAACTCAAGAGACAATTCACTCCATAGTGGCTGACGGACCACCACCACTGGGGGAAAGTGGGGTGCTAGGACCACCATCACACTCCGTGTCGATCACGCTGTGCCAGCTGCAAGCATCCTTTAGTCACGTTGACTCTGAGCCCCAGCATCAGCCTCATGCAGGCTGAGAATCAGGGGGCCACGTTGGAGGAGGAGGGGTTCAGGAAGGCGGAGCAACTGCAATGGCTCGGTCACCCCTTCCTCCACAGCCCCTGGCAGGATCACTTACCAACCACCTTAAACGTAAAAAGAAAACTCAAGGCAGCAAGCATAGCTCTGTGAGGCAGACTAGATGGGAGAGACAGATTTCAAGCTGAACACTATCTCCCCCAGAGACAGGAAGAACCCAGAGTCCAAGCCCCCAGTAAAGCTAGGAGGACTGCAGTGGGGGTGAAGGGGCTGCAGAAACAGCCACAAAGTGTCCATAGAAGCATTCTAGAAGTAACGGGTGTACCAAGAGAGAGTCAAAGAAATGCAGACCAGAACCAGGCAATGAAGGAACTTGACTATGAAAGACTTTTTCTTTGAGGGAGGAAAGGATTCCAAACACACAGAAGTATTACGGGATATCGAACTACAACAGAAGTCTGGGGTGGTGACTGATAAGACCCCAAAGCCAAAATCCAAACCAGTGAGCGTCAAGTCCTTGGAGGAGACCTGTGCCCCACGGGGGCTTCAAGGCTGTGATAAATCTCTTCTTAGGCAACTCTGGTGATCTGAACCGTCAATGTCAAGGTTATGAGCAAAGGTCTTAGCCATTTACCCCACCACTGAGCACATGAAGAAGACTTGTTAAAGCTAAGCCACCACCACATGTCATCAATGAACCACTCTGTCACGGCTGTCAGGTGGGATCTAGTCAAGTTAGACTCAGAGCAACTTTGTGGACAAGCCAGCGAAGCACTGCCTGGTCCCACACCCTGTCTCCCCTGTGTCTCAGGCCACTGAGACAGTCACTGAGTCAGTCCATCTTCTGCAAACTCCCCCTCTCCGTCACTAACCCCAGACTTGACCAACAACGATGGCGTTGACTCACCATCATTGCTTCTAGAGAGCTCTGTGGCTTCACTTCTTTCAGTTCTGGTTTGTTTGTTCTTGGACAGTTCCTGTCAAGATCCTTCACCACGGCCACAGTTCAAAGGCCAACTGTTCCACCTTGCTTATCCATTGTCCAAATTTCCCATGCCTGTGGAACAACTGAAAATACTAGGACTTGAGTCAGGAAAACCTTGGTGATACCGTCCTGTCAACTCCTGGCTTAGTGCAGCCCTATGACAAGAAATCCAAACTGTGTCCCCACCCTGCGCCAACCTCACAGCCTCTGCCATCACCAAGCCACTGTTGCAGTCAACAAGCTCAAAGTATCCGAGCAGTATGAAGCTCACCACCCTTGTCTCCAAGGAGCACGCTGATTGCGTTTCTCTGAAGCAGACTCGCTGTTCTGTCGGCAGTCCGGTCTCTGAATACTCTCCCTCAACACTACAAACGCAAAGCATCAATTCTCCAAATTTCCTTATGAATTTGCATATAAAGCAACTGAGAATACCATTTTGCCTGGGTGGGATACATGCTTGTTTTTAAGGTGATGCCCTCGCTCCTTAGCACTTTAAAGATGTCCTTGACAGTAGACTTGAGCCCGACAACACAGACCACTAGGAAGAAACAGAGCCCGAGTGTCAAGCAGCCATCCCGGGGAGGGTCACTCCTGTCCCGGGGCGGCAACTCCTAGCGTATACGAGGCGATCAGGAAGTCAATGTTTTGGAATCCCAAAACTCAGTCAAACACATCAGGATGATTTCAACTCCTGGGAGCCCCATGTGCCGGAAGAGGACTACCTACCGTGTGGGGTCTTCCCTGGCTGAAGTGGATTCTTCTTAGAAGAATCATGACTTGGCCACATCCTCTCCTGGTTCTCTTTCATGTACCATGGGGTAGATTTGAACCACAGACTTTCAAGTACAATCCAGCTGCATGACCTGGGAACCTGTTGTTGTTGTTGTTGGCTCTGACTCATAGCACATTAACCCCACGTACGACAGCAAACCTTGCCTGACCCGGAGGCATCCTCACCATCGGTGCTTAAAGCCTCTGTTGCTGTCACGTGTCAATCCATCTCATTGAAGGTCTTCCTCTCACTAACCCTGTACTTTCGCGACCACAATATCCTTCTCCAGGGATTGGTCCTGTCACGTAGCAGGTCCAAAGTATGTGCAACCAAGTCTCCCCACTTTGCACATAAGAAGCATCGTGGTTGCACCTCCTGTTTACTCTTGTGGCCGGGGATGGTACTCGGTATCCCTCACCAATATCATTCCCAAGAACCTCGAACGGTCCTTACTGCCATCCAGTCAGACCTATTCCTAGCTGAGCCTCCAGCAGGTTTTCAGAGGCTGGAAACAGCAAGGAAGGAGACTGTGTAGCTTTCTACCAAGGAGCCAATGGTGGATCTGAGCCACCAGCTTTGGGGTGGCAGTACCACTACCCACCAACTCACCAGGGCTCATAAGACCCTTGCTGTCGTTCCTGTTGTTAAGTGCCGTCGAGTCATAGGTGACTCATAGTGACCCTATGAACAAAAGTCCTGAACACTTGTCTAACTTTCATTGTTCCTCCACGTTCATAGTGTTTCTGGAGGCAAGCTATTTCGGAAGTGGATGCCACCCTGCTTCCAAGCTTGTTTTAATCAGGGAGCTCCACCAAACACTGTCCACCGTGGGTAACCGTTATCACATCTGACACGTCAGTGTCACAGTGTTTAACATCACAGAGACCACAAGTTACCTCTGTACAGCAAGTGGACAGACCAGGGCTATATGACCTAGTAGAATATCTGACCAAAAACAATTAAAAACAGGCCCGAGGGCCACGGATTAAAGTCTTCCACCTTTGTCTTGGGAGTATCACTTTCTGTCCAGCAGGCCAAGTGATCTCTCTCTAGGAAGGTTTAAACTCAAATGTAAGTATTTTTTTAAAAGGCAAAGCCATTTAATTCATATTTTCATTCAATATAGAAATAAGTTTTCATTTTTCTCTCACTGCACAAACTCTTTACCTCTGGTACTGAAGCATGTCTGACAAACTAGCTCACAATCCCAGTTTAAACAAGCAACTCAAGAGTTGAGTTAGATGCAGATTATACTTAAAAATGCAAGATAATGTAAATAAACAAGATGTTAATAGATTTGAAAATATTTCTAGATTATTTCCCCGAACTTAAAAGTTCTCATTTTCTACAGTAGATTAATAAGAATGACTTAAGTATTTCAAACTGATTGTCTTGTTGTGTTAGAATTTGAGGAAATCGGAGTGTATAAATGAGATCATATGTTTATCAAAGGTCCGTTCTTAAGGTATCACATAATCAACAGTTCTCAACGAAGCTTTCATGCTTTAAGAAAACGAAGCTTTGGAATCAGTAGCAGTAATAAATGAAGCATTTCTAAATCTACAAGGCACTGAAAATGCTCTTATCCAGGAGAGCAATCCCCGGAGGCACGGCCGGAGACCTGAGGTCATGCTGCTCGCCCATCACGGTGGGGAGGAGAACGAACAGCCAGCTGCCTGGGCTGCTAAGGGGCATCTCAGCTGCAAGAGTAAACAGGAGCCTAAAAGGCTGAGCCAGCGTGAAGGAGGGACGATCCTCGAAGGCTGCGGCGACCCTGCAGAGGCCGCGACAGCGACCACCCGCAAAGCCAGCTTCTCCTGACTTAATGAAGAGATTCCAGCCAGAATACGCCCTAGAGTGAGGAGGCCGAATCCCCGTCTCCTGCATTTCAGAGATGTCCTCAGGAGAGGCCAGTCCTTAGAGAAGACGTCTCGTCTGGTAGAGAGAGGGTCAGCGAGAAAGAGGCAGACCGTCCGTGAACGGGCCTGAGACAGAGGCTGCACAGCGGACACCCCAAGGATGGTGCAGGGCCCCAGGTTTGCCCTTCTGTGCATGGCCACTGCCTTCGGGTCAATCTTGACTCCTAGTGACTTTGTAGGACAGAGTTGACCCCACTCAGGCGTTTCTGTAAGTTTCACAGCAGCAGACTGCCACACCTTGCTCCATCAGAGCGGCTGGTGGGTTTGAACCTCCAACCTTTCAGCTAGCAGCCGAGCGCTCTAACCACTGTGTCCCCAGGGCTTCCTCTAAGTGTTGTGGTGTCAGGTGTCCTTGAGCTGGTGTGGACTCAGAGCAGGAGATGCACCGCCCTGTAGGGTTCCTGAGGCCACATAGGTTCCAGGAGCCGACGGCCTCATCTGTGAAGTGGCCAGTGGGTGCCAACCACCCTCCTTTCAGCTAGCAGCACACGCTTAACCCACAGCCCTAAGGGCAGAACAGAACCTCAGGGTGAGGAATCGGTGCCTGGAGCAGTGAAGACCACAGCTGCTGCCGTGAACCCAAAAACGGTAACAAAACAAGACGCAGAGTCTCCCCAACAGCTTGCTGTAGGGTGGACAGTGGCTGCCCTGCTGAGGGCCCTGTGGACAGCCACAGACCCCGTGCAGCACACACCTGTGCCTCAGGGCAGCTGCTGTCACCTCTGTAAGGTGAGTAGGTGTGGAGGGGCCAGAGTTTCCTGAGGACTGGTCTCAGGTGACAGTTCTCGATGGGGACACACATCACGAGACACTGCTGCGTCACCAGGGCCTGACTGGACTCTTGCCCAGGTGTCACTCTGCAGACACGCTGGAAGGTCCCAAGCGAAGGGCACGGACAGGCACACCACAGCCTTTGCTTGGTCCCCGCACCGTCAGAGGTCATGCTGCCAGGACACAGGGGGCTTGCTGTGCAACCAGCTTCCAGCCTCACAAACCCACAGCGAGGCGGATCAGAGAGAACATGTTGCAGGCCACCAAGCCACCACATAAAGGTCGGGGGTGACGTCCCTAGGGCCTGGGGTCACATGCTCTCTGAGCGCCTGCTGGACATGGCTTTGCTGGCCCAGTGGGGACAGTCTGGCTGACTGACAACTCCCATCCCCCAGCATTCTCTGCAAACCTCAGAGCAAGTGCCTTTCCTACTCCAAGTCAGCTGACTTCCAGGGGTTCCGTGGAGCCCAGGACAAAGAGGCTTTACAGACAGCCTTGCGGCCCGAGCTCCAAGCGTGACCCCTTCCAGGTATAAGCCATCCTTCCCTCTGCAACGCCTGCACTCATGAAGTCAGCCTGCCTGCCTTCGTCCGTCCGTCTGCCCAGCCCTCCATCCAACCAGCCTCCCTTCCTGCTCTCCTCTCATTAATCCATCCACTCATCGTTCCTTATCATCTAAAAGGAAAGCAAGCAAGCCAAGGTGGCTGGATGTAAGGAAGGAAAGCAGGCTTCCAGCCAGCCAATGTCCTCCTCTCCTTCCCTCTTCTCATTCATTCATCCATTCACCGTCCCTGTCAACCTTCATCCTCCCACCCACCCAGCCAGCCATTCAGCCATTCCTCCCTCACCCCTCCATCTGTCTGTCACTCCCTTGCCTTCCTTCCTTCCTTCCTTCCATCCATCCATCCATCCATCATCCATCCATCCTTCCTTCTTTCCATCTATCCATCCATCATCCATCTATTCCTCCATCCATCATCCATCCATCATCCATCCATCCATCCATCTATCCA
>NW_006399876.1:3794099-3835158 GCF_000299155.1 Elephantulus edwardii | reverse complement strand
ATCCGTTACTCCATCAGTCAACTTATTTTCTTCCATTCATCTATCCTTCTATCCATCATACATCCATCCCTTCCTCCATCCATTGATCCATTTCTCCATCTAGCCAATTCCTTCCACTCATGCATTCATCCAGCCATCTAACTATCCTTCCTCTCCTCTCTCCTTCCTTCCACCCACCACTCCCTCCCTCCATCTCTTACTCCATCCAGCCAACTAACTTATTTCCTTCTTCCCTTCCTTCCTTCCTTCCTTCCTTTCTTCCTTCCCACCCTCCCTCCCTTCCTTCCACCTATCTGTCCAGTGGCCAGTCTTATTTTCTTCCTTTTAAATAATGAATCCAAGGCAGGCAGAAGTGCAAAGGCCCCCAGCCAGATCCTAAACCATCTCCTCTCCCCACCCCCCAACACCATGGACTGAAAACACTAAGTCACTAGGAGACAGTGGACATGCTTTCACTCTCCATGAGCGGTGATGGCAGCTGCATGGGTGAGCCCCTCAGAGCTCCCTGTCCTGGGAGAGGCTTGTCTAGGGTGGAGGAGGCCTAGGCCAGTCCCTTAAAGCCACTATGATGAGTTATCACAAACTTGGGTGCCCTCACTGACCTAGAACCTGCACTGCGCTGGACTTAGAGAGGAATCCTCACTAAATCCTCTCTCACCGGCACCGTGTTGACATTCACAAAGCCTGTGTTGGGTGCTAAAGGCTCCTGGGCAGAGGTCAAAAGTGAGCACTGCATCTCTTTTCCACTAGGAGGAAAATTCCAGAAAGGGCAAGCGTGACAATTCTCCCTCCCTGGAGACTGACTGACCCTCAGCCAAAACCCACGGCTGTCAGGAGATCCCACCCACAGGGACCCACCCCGCAGGGCGGAGCAGGAGGCTTCCTGAGGTTGTCCTGCCTGGAATCTTTACACACACAAGTCACTGGGCCTCCCTTCCACACAATCCCTGGGTAGGTGCAAACCAACAACGTTTCACTTGTGAACCAAGCATGAAGCATCTGGGCCCACGGGGAGCACTGACAGGGAGATGAAGCGACACACTGGCCCCGCCGCCCTGGTGTCTGGCCCGTCAGCGTGGCAATGCACTTGTCTGCACCAGGAGAAGGGGTGTGAGGTCCAATCCAGGCCTCGTTTCTGTCGCTCAGCTGGTATGTCCCCATCTGTGCCTCTTCCGGGAAGACTCTGCTCCAGGCATGCTCCACAGGAGGTGCCAAGATGGGAAGAAACCTGAATGTGCACAGTTCACCTGTGACACTGGCATTTCCCCTGTGTGTTTTCTCAACTGCCACTTAAATCCATTCTCTGAGGCTTGAACAGCCCTCCCAGTGGTCTGTAGTCACCTCACAGGCATATGAAAGCTGGACACAGAATCAAGACAACTGAAGAGGAGCTGCCACCTCTGAATCGCGGTGCTGGGAGAGAACGGAGCAAAGCAGGGACCGTCAGAAAGACATTTGGTTTTTTAACGAGGTATTTTTTCCCAGTCCATGGCTTCCCTTTTTACCCTGTTGGAAAAGGTTTTGGATGCGCACAGGGATTTCATTTTTAGAAGGTCCCCTTCATCTATATTATTCTCTCCTGATTGTAGGATTTTCAGGATTCCTGGGCGACTGTTCATGTTATGGATTCGGGCTTCTAGAGTTCTTTCAAGCTTTTCTCTGATGAAGTTTAAAGTCCTGGGTTTACTCCTAGGTCCTCAATCCACTTTGAATTGGCTTTTTGTGTATGGTGTGAGGTGTGGGGCTTACCTTTCTTTTCTACAGATGTTGTTTGTTGTTGTGTATCATCGAGTAGGAACTGACACACAGCTGACCCTCCAGTGGGTTTTCGGAGGCAGTTAATCACACGGGAGGAGACAGCCCACCCTTCTCTGTGGAGCAGCTGGTGGCCTTGAACTGCGTGCCTTCAGGATTGCAGCGCACCTTCTTGCCACTAGGTCATTTCTACAGATAGTTTTCTAATTTTGCCAACATCATTTGTTAAAAGATAATTATTTCATTTCCCCACTTAACAGAGTTCATCTCCTTGTCAAAAATGAGTTGACCAAAGGTAGACAGTTGACAATGTTTAACACAATGACAATGCCAGCCAAAGGGGGAGAGAGCTGCAGAGACCATTCTGATTCACCCAGACACCTTGAACTGCCTTCCTGACGTCTGAGACGGACAAAGCCAGTCTGTCTGTCCATGCTGGTGAGCTGATCCTCCTGTGTTCCTCCTTAGAAGAGGCTACATCAGCAAGTCTCTAACCTGCTGGGCTTTGCTGCAAGGAGGTGAGAGTTAGACCCACAAAGCAAAAACACATCTAAGGAAAAGGCAGGCTCCAGGCCAGCTGTTCAAGTGACCCACCTGGGCACTCCTAAGGACACGTCACTTCATACTGGGTCCCACACCTAGCACCTTCTGAGAACTGTGTTCAACCAAGAGCAAAAGGAAAAAAGAAAATCATCCATGAAGCTTTTTAAAAACAGAAAAGACATAGGCCCACAGGGCACAAAGACAGAGAGGCACACGAGGTTGGGGCATCCAGGGTCAACGAGGAAGGACCGTCCCACAGAGCTGTGCCTGGATGTCCAGCCTCCCAGGCTCTGAGACAATAAAACTGTGCTCTTTAAACTGCCCACACACAGTGTCTGTGTGACAGCGGCTCAGGGGGGCCGAGATGGTTCTCTGGGGTTCTGGTCCTCTCCATGACTAATCCCGTCGACTCAGCCCAGCCCACACCAGCCACCACCTTCGCATCAGACACCAGGATCTGAAGTGCCCTGAGCTGTGCCTGCCACCTGCCCTCCTGGCCCATCCTCATCCATCTCCAAGGGCAGGGGAACTCCAGTGCTTTGTTGGGTGACCACATTCACAACAGAGCTGGAGAAACGGCCAAGTACTGATGCTGAGATGCAACAGCATCACCAGTACCCAGTGCTGCAGCCACTTCCCAACATCAGGACCAGGATGCTCAGTCAGTGACTGTGTTCCTGCTCTGAGACCCTGCACAGGTGGGATGAACTGGGGGCTCTGACAGCTGAGAGGACAGGAGATGGGGAGGCGCAGTGGGTGTGCAGAGGGCAGAACCAAGGGTCTAAGTCCTGGAACCCCAATGCTGGCACCCTTAATGTCTCAGTTTCCTTTTCAGTAGTGTACACGAGCCATTCATGGTGCTAGAACTGGGCACCCCAGCAGTCACGGAAGCAAACCTCGTGGTCCGACTAGCTCGCTTTAGATGTGTCATCAGAGGATCACGCCTTGACAGAGGACATCATGGATGACGGGGACCCTCAGGGAGGTGGACTGACACAGTACACAGTGATGGTCTCGAGGATGCCTGTGACCTCAAGGTGATGCAGGGCAGGCAGCGTTTCCTGTGCCCAGGACTGCTGACAGTCAGAACCAGCTTGATGGCATGCATCTATCTATCGACTCACCTATCATTTTCTTTTTTAAAACAACAACAACAAAACAACAACCTGGTGGCTGTAAAAATTGGTTCAAACCTAGTAATGATTTTGAGGGTGGCTCAGGACCAGAGTCTCTTGTCATTTTACACGAGGTTGCTATGATTTGGAAAGCGTGCTGCACTGGGAAGGTCTGCTGGCAAGGACCTCTCAGAAATGCTAAGAAGCAGATGTCAGTTTAAAGATGAGGGTGTGACGGATTCTTTTCAGTCACTTGCTGTGCATCTGAGAGCTGGACAATGAGTAAGGATAACAGAGGAACTGATGACCTTGAGCTGTGGAGTTGAAGAAGAGCACTGAACATCCCACAGACTTCAAAAAGAGTGACCAGATCAATCTTGGAGAAAGCGGGCAGCCAGAGAGCTCTCTGCAAACAAGGATGGTGAAGCGTCAGCTCACTTACTTCTGGCATGTGGTCAGAAGAGACTGTTCCTCAGAAAGGAACATCATGTTTGGACAGATGGAGGGTCAGCAAAGGAGAGAAAGACCCTCAACCAGATGGACTGAGATGGTGACTGCAGCAGAGTTGACGAGGACGGTACAGGGGTTAGATGTGAGCCACCTTCAAGGGCACCTAACAACAGTAACAGTAACATACATCTATCCCTCTGTCCACCCACCTACCTATCTGGTGACCTACCTCCTCAGTTTATGGGCTCACCTACCTAATCTCTGGCTGACCTACCTGTCAAGCTTGTCAATCTCCCCCAAAGGTACAAAGGCAGCAGAAGTAGGTGACAGAGAGCATTCACAAAGCCGGAACAGCACACGGAGGAAAGGGCCCAGTGGGACAGGGCAGTCGGGGAGGGGGCAGGGCTTTCACCAGAGAAAGTGCCAAGGGGCCTGTTCTGGGTGGGGCCTGGGGTCTGGGGGGTCAGGGCTGGCATGGGGAGCATGTCCAACATCAAGTTCATTCCACTGTGAGGGAGGAAGCGCTTGGCATCTTTTCTGGCCTCTTCTGGCCCTGCAGCTTTCTGGAAACGTCTTTTACAGTGTTCCACAAAGCCTAAATCCGTCTCATCAATTTATCCACTAGGTGTTCAATGACAACCCCACAGCTCTGATGGTCCTGTAAAACTCAAGGTCAAATGCTTTTTCAGGGCCAGGAGTGACCACAGCTGCAGTCCACAGCACCACCCACCAATGAGAACACTGCCACAGGGCCTGAAGGGACCATCTCCATCCCCACAGTCCACATGGTGGAAGCCCAGGCAAGTGACACCCACTGTCTCATCTCAGTCTCAGGTCCTGCACTTTCATCTCCCTCTCCCTGCAGCTGCAAAACCCCATGACTTAATTGGGGCTTTTCATCATCAAAAATCGTAAAATGTCCCGTAAAAGCCCTACAACAAGGCTAAAGGGAGCAGCTTGGGTAGTAGCACCTTCACACCTCAGAGAGAACTGGCCACTGTTCAGCCAGTCCCCCAGGGAGGGGACACATGGGCAGCACCCCTGGGAGTCCTGGGGCCCCACCCTGCATGCCTCTGCCCAGAGCTGATTTTAACCCAGGTCCTCGCTCTGTGATACAAGTGTAACAGCTCTCGCCCAGTCTAGCTGTCGCACCAGCCCTGTGGGTCAGCAAAGCTGTGAGCTGGGTCGGGAACCCCCACACTGTTTGTCCCCTCCTCACTGTCCAATCCTGAGACACCCTCACAATCAATGCTGGGATTAAGCCCACGACTGCAGCCGGTGTACCTGTTCATCTCACGGAGGGCCTTCTCTATGTCAAGCATGACGTCCCTCTCTGGGGACTCCTCCTGATAGCAGGGGAGTGGCTGGTGGGTAAGAAATTGTGCCCCAGAGCCAAAGCAGACGGCCTGAGCCACCAACTTCTCCACAGACGACGTGCCTCTTCCTGGTGCAATGTCCAGCCTCTGAGAACATGCTGGAAGGAGGGTCAGCTATGAGTCGGTTCTGACTCAACAGCCTGATGTATTTTGTTTGGGGTATTTTTGCTCCTGAAAGCCGGTCTAAAGGACACGAGACGAAGCCTCACCGCCTTTCCTCCTTTCCGCTCTCTGGCTGCACCACTTCAAGACCGCTTGGTCGTTCTCTGGCAGTCCACAGTTCATTCTCCACTGTCTGCCGACAGCACAAGTCAAAGACGTCCACTCTTCTCTGCTCTCCTTAGTCACTGTCCAGCTTTGCCTACATACAAGATGACCAGAAATGCCAAGATGCTTGGTGAAGTTGTGCCACATGAACTTACAGGGGGGGGCGGGGGGGGGAATGAGTGAAAGGGTCTCCCCTCCCTTTCCCCTTCTCCCCGGGACCTGTCCAGTCTGGATCTCGCCCCACCCAGCCCTCATCCACCCTCTGCTTCATTTACTTCCTGCTTCATCCAGGATTTCCAACACTGCAAGTCTGACTTCACAGCTTGACTTTGCCGTAACTGCCTGAAGTGGCTGGTTCACTTCGGTAACTGAAGTTCCATGCCGTCAAAGGCACTAAGAACCTTCGCTCTAGGAAACGGAGATCATTCTGGTTTTTCATGATTGTGCATAACACCAAGTCAGACCTGCCGCTCTCCCAGCGCATGCTGGGATGGGTGAGTCCCGTGGCATGACACGGACGAGTCAGAGACGATGCTGAGTGGTGGCGCTGAGTGCTCAGACATGGGACAAACACCAGGTGACCTCACTGTGTGAAATCACCACATGGACAGGACAGGAGGCAAGTGTGCAGAGCCTGCAGGTGAGGGCAGCAAGGGGAGCCAATGCCCAAGGTCACTGAGTCTGTGTCCACAGTGACAGACAACTTAGCAATAGACCCAGGGGACGGTGCACAGCATGGCCGATGCAATCAGTGCCACTGAGCGGGACATGTAAAAACCACTGACTTGGTGAAGGCTGTTGCACAGGCACGCCTCCGAGATACCAGCTCAAGTTCAAGACTGCTGAAACGAAGCAATTATCCCAATAAACAGCGCAATGCAGAAAGTAAAGGGCAGTGCAATGCTTTACCACTAAGTCACCAGAAGGGAGCGCTACAATCCTGAAGGCACAGAGTTCGAATCCACCAACGGCTCTGGGTTGGTTCCGACTGATGGCACAACAAGCAGCCACCACCAAGAGCTCCCTGTCCCGATAAAGACTGTCACACAAATGTTTTGGTTTCCCAGGGCATGTAAAAGTTATGTTACACGCTGCAGGAGTCTATTACATGTGCCACCGCACTGCAAATAAGCCTGAAATACTGTAGCAGAGGCACAATGCAGGTACATCTTGTTAGGAAATGGGGCCACGAGACTTGCTTGATGCAGGGTTGCCACAGCCTTAAATTTATTTCAAAAAGAAACAACTCCTATACCCACCGAGAGTAATAAAGTGAAGCAGTAAAACAAAGGTGCCAGCAGTGTTGGCTGTCGTGTGGGCCATTGGTCTGTGTTGGCCCGTGGTGACCCCTGGGACAGGACTGTGAGGGGATCCCCCAGGGCCCGCTTGCCTGGAACCTTCCTGGGAACAGATCGCCAAGTATCTTCTCCCTGAGAGCCGCCAGGCAGTTTCAAACAGCCAACCTACTGGTTACGACCTGAGCACTTAGTCACTGACCCCCCAGGGCCACACACATTATCACCACAACTTCTCTTAATATTTCTTCTGGGCAGAACATTGTTATCAGAAGTTTGTCAAGTGCTTAATAAAATGCACAAGGAAACAAAACATTTGAATTGACTTGGGGGAAGGAATTGTGCTGCCAATACAAAGGTTTGCACTTTAGAAGCACAAGCTGCTCTAACTGGCGAGAGAGGGGCAATCTCATGCAACGTGCTGACTCTCAGAGCCTGCTGGAGGGTCAGCTACGGGTCAGTTCTGTTTCTATGACCCACCAACGACGTCCTCAGGATTAATTCCCAGAGGCCAGATTCTGGGGTCAAGCTAGTGGCCATTCACTGTGGGTGTAACTCTAACCACATGGCTGAGTGGGACTACACGAATGTGAGGCGTTAGTGGCCCACCAAGGAGACCGGACAGCTTACTGACAGCGTAAATAAGGTCAGCAGCACCTTTTCAGTGGACACGTGCGAAGAAGCGATGTAGATGCCTAGAGTGGAGAGTGAGGTCGCGCCACCTTGCCAAGCTCAAAGTGAGCACGTTCAGAGGCGGAAATAGAGGGAACCTCACTATCATCGGAAGTCTTTTACGTGAGATGCAAGGAGCAAGAGAGGGAGGCATCTCAGGCCAGACAGCATCAGTAGTCCCCATCACAGCAAGAGATGCGGCAACATTAGCAGCAAAAGTGGCAGAGAACCAGAGACCCACCTGAGACAGAGCCAGAGCTGAGCACCTTGGCCTAAGTTTACGGTGGAACTGGGCAGAGGGGACACATAACGGGCAGAACTCAAAGAGCTCTGCAACACTTGTGGAAGTGTAGGGCAGAGCCTTAACCTTGAGGCTGGGGGCTCTGTCTAAAAACACAGCTGAGAGGAGGCTGACCTGACTGCATCCTGAATGTTTCCACCTCAGTCTTAACCTGTTGCTTTTCTACTAAACTTCATTACCACGGGTGTTGCCTGTGGGTTCTGCGTGGCCACTGCAATGAATTGATGAACCCTGCAGGAGAGTACTGAAGAGCTGTGGGAGGGGAAGGCTTCAGTTAGAACTGATAGGGAGGACGGGGTGTGTGCTCATGGGGGCCGGGGTGTGCCCTCACAGGAACTGGTTATGTGTTGTTGGTATTCTTAACGGGGATTCTTCCCCTTGGGGAGTTAGTGGAGGCCAGCCTCTGCCAACCTCCTGCCTGCAGCACTGTTTTTATACCTTGTTAAACAGAGCTTTAAACACCACAAGCAAGAGAAAAGTGCCAACTCTTCCCCGTGGTTTTTTATTTTTATTTTTCTTTATTTTATCATCACATGTGCACTTGCAGGCATGAGACCCAAATAGCATTTCTGTAATATATCTGCATCTCCCCTCCAGTGTTACCCACACACAGAGGCTGATTCACTGGGACACAGCCGGCAGCCACACCTGAGCCACCCATCAGCTCACGCTCAGGGAAGCTGTGCTCCCCACTCTCTGGCTCCCAGGAGCCTCCCCTCAAAGCCCACATGTGTGACTGTTCAGAAGAGCAATCCAACCACCTATTTCAAACTACCACAACTGTCTCCTGCGGAGCTGCTGGGGGATTCGAGCCACCAACCTTTCCGTTAGCTGCCAAGCATTTAACCATTACACCACCAAGGAGGCATGAGCGTAGGTATGATACAGATATATTCACATAATCCATAAATATATAAACACAAACACCACATACCATACATAAAGACATAGCATCTCTGGGACATGAAATGTTACTGGGGTGGAGGGCAAGGAGAAAAGACTGTGTAATAATGGTCCATGCTGTTGTTGTTACCGTTGTTGTTGTTGTTAGGTGCCTTCAAGTTCAACATGACTCCTAGTGACCCTGTGAACAACAGATCTGAACCCTGTCCTATCCTGTGCTGTCCTCACACTCTCCGACATACTTGAACACACTGCCGTAGTCACTCTATCAATCCCCATGGTTGAGGGTCTTCCTTTCTTTCGCCATCCCTCCACCTTCCCAAGCATGATGTCCCTCTCCAATGAGAGCTTCTCTTAGCAACACAGTATACAAGGCAAAGTTTAACCAGCTTTGCCTCCAGGGAACAGTCTGGCTGTCCCTTCTCAAGACATTATCTCTCTGTTCTTTTGGCAGTCCCTGGGACGTTCTATACTCTTCTCCAACACCACAATTTAAAGGCATCAATTCTTCTGTCATCCTTAGTCACTGTCTGGCTCTCAGTACCACAGTGAATGGTTGAAAAGACCACGGCCTGAACAAGGTGAACTTTAGACCTCAAACTAACATCATTACTCATCAGTAATTTGGAGAAGTCCCTGAATGCAGACTCTTCCAGTGCAATGTTTCCTGATGATCTGACTACCGGTACTACGTGTATTGATTGTAGATCCAAGTAAGATGAAGATATTGATAGTTTCAAATTTTTCTCCATCTATCATGATGTTGCCTATAGGGCCAGTGGTGAGAGTTTTTGTTTTCTTGACTTGGAGATTCAATCCATATTGAATGCTATAGTCATTGATCTACTGTGGCAAGAGCTTCAAGTCCTCCTCACTTTCATGCTGTTAAGCTGACTATGACTCAGTGACTCTGAGATCTGAACCTTGACCCTTCCTGCACCATCACCACCACCTGCACCATGCTCAAGCCCAAACCTGTGGTCACCAGGTCAAGCCACCTCACTGAGGGTCTTCTTCTCTTTCACTGACCTTCTACTTCGTCCAGTACAATGTCCTTTTCCAAGGACTGGCAATTTCTGATAACATGACCAAAGCAAGTGAGTCAAAGTTCTCCCATCCTCACACTCTGGCTACATTTCCTCCAGGACAGATTCTACTGTTCTTCTGGCTGTCCAAGGAATGTTCAATACTCTTCCCCAATGCCATCACTCAAAGGTGTCCAATCTTCCGTTTTCTTTATTCATTGTCCAATATTTCATCAGGGCTCAAAATTAAAAGAAAGGTTAATACATTCCACAGATAAGACTCAGCCACTCAACGACCACATGACTTAGAGCAAGGCATGCCCTCTTTAATCACTTTGCTCAACTCAGAATGGTGGTCATCTCATTTTCCTTTCTTTATGTCTGGTCCTGATCAACATGAAGGATTTTAATCAACACGAAGGGTCCTCATCAACACGAAGGGTCCTCAACAACACGGAGGGTCCTCAACAACATGGAGGGTCCTCAACAACACGAAGGGTCCTCAACAACACGAACGGTCCTCAACAACACGAAGGGTCCTCATCAACACGAAGGGTCCTCAACAACACGAAGGGTCCTCAACAACACGAAGGGTCCTCAACAACACGAAGGGTCCTCAACAACACGAAGGGTCCTCAACAACACGAAGGGCCCTCCTGATCAACACAAAAGGTCTTCATCAACTCAAAGAGCCTTGATCAACACAAAGTGTCCTGATTGACATGAAGGGTCTTCGTCAACACAAAGTGTCCTCATCAACACAAAGGGTCCTGATTGACACAAAGGGTCCTCATCAACATGATGGGTCCTGATTGACACGAAGGATGCTCATCAACAACATAAAGGGTCCTGATCTACATGAAGCATCCTCCTGATCAACATGAAAGGTGCTCATCAAGTCGAAGGATCTTGATCGACACAAAGGGACCTCATCAACACGAAGGTCCTCACCAACATGAATGAAGGGTCCCAGTCAACACAAAGGATCCTCATTGACACAAAGGGTCCTCACCAACATGAAGGCAGCAGGTGGCAGATTTAAGCCCACAATAAGTGTAAGAGAACACCAGTGAGACCCAGAGAAAAAGAAATTACTCACTATTCTTACCAATACCACAATTCACAGGTATCAACCCTGAACTTCTTTATTCATTGCTTGGGAAGACATAGTAATACTATACATAACCAAACAACAGAACAGTAAAATATAGGAAGCAAAAACTGACAGGAAAATGTTATCGATTGAAATCCACTTCACCCTAACCACCCCCTGCAAAACAGTGTGCTCTTGATTACATCATGATTCAGTGTTCTGAAATTAGCCTGTTTTGTGATCTGATGGAATTCTCCTATGTCATACATCTTAACTTCATTAGTGTTAGGAAGGCAGGACTTGTCGCAGAGAAATTGAGTTAAATTAGTTAAACATAATAACTAGGATTCGTTTTCATTTTGAGTGAGTCTTCTTGAGATAGTTCTCTTTTTCTCTCGCCTTCAAGTTGGAATCAACTCACATTTGATCCTCCACTGGGTTTTCAGTGTTTTAAATCACACAGGAGGAGACTGCCCATCTTTCTCCCATGGAGTCATTGGTGGATTCGAATGACCAGAAAGGTACAGCCTTTGGATTAGCAACTCCAAATGCACTACAACAGAGATCCCCTTTTAGAGCTATAAATGAGATTAAGCACGCAAGTAGTGAAAGAGACCTTCTTACCACCAAGAATGAGCTAGGAGTGTAGCAAGTTGTTTGGACCCAGACTGCCATACTGAGAAACTCCTAGAGAATACAGAGAGAGAGAAAGCCTTCCCCTCACATCAGCGCTCCAAGTGCAAACTTGTAGCCTCCGAAGCCATGAGAAGATAAATTTGTTTCCTAAAGGCACCCATGAGTGTAATTCTTTTATGGCAGCTCTAGAGAAAACAAACCCAAATGAAGGGAGAAACAAACCCTCTACATTTATTTGGAGGATTGTACCACTACTTTCTCAATAATTGACAGAGTAACTAGACAGAAAATGAGCAACCAGCTAAAAGAACACAGCCACCAGAATAGAATCAACATATAGAAAACATTCCACCCAACAACAGTAGAATAAGCATTCTTTCCTCAGGTCTCTGGGGCATATTCCAAAACAGACCAAATTTTAGGCCCAAAAAACTAACTTAAACAAATGGAAACGACAACATTGTACAAAGTCTGTTCCTGAACCACAGTGGAATCAAGCAAGGAATCAGTAGCAGGAGGAAATAAGAAAACCTCCAAATGCTTCAAACTAAACAGCACACTTCTAACTAATCCATAGGTCAAAGAAGTAGTTTCAAGAGAAATTTAAAAAGACATGAAATTGAGTGAAAATTGTGGCAGGGTGATTACTAAAATTTGTGAGGCATAGCTAAGACAGCTTTAGGAGGGAAATTTGTAGGAAAAAACAAATGCATACAGTAAGAAAGATTAAGAACTTAAATAAATTATAAACTCCATCTCTAAAAATCAGGGGATAAATATAGGAAGCAATAAATATGAAAGCTGAAGTAATAAAGCAGTAATCTGATAAACACACACGTATTGGACCCACCTCCAAGGATTACTTTATAAACAACGTTGTTGTTGTTTTGTGCCATCAAGTTGCCTGGGCCTCACAGTGACCTTTTTTGTACAAGAGCTCTGAGCCCTGCTCTATCATGAGTCAGCCTCACGATCTCTGGCACCTCCATCCTCTTTACCTCAGTTACTGTGTCAATCCATCTTATCTGGGGTTTTCTCTCCTATGCTGTCCCTCCACCCTTTCAAGTGTGATGTCCTTCTCCAAGGACTGTTCCTTTCTTTGGTGTCCAAAGTATGTGAATCGGAGCTTCAAAATCCTTGCCTCCAAGGAGCAACTTGGTTTCACCCTCCCTGCGACAGACCTGTTTGTTTTCTTGATGGTTCATGGTATGTTCAAGACTCTTTTCCAGCACCATAACTCAAAGGCATCAATTTTTCCTCTGTCATACTTAGTCACTGTCCAGCTCTCTGATGTATAGCAAGTAATTGCAAGGACTATGGCATGAATCACACCTTAGTCTTGGAGAAGACACCAGTCTTTGGAGAAGGACATCATGCTTGGAAGGTGGGAGGGACAGCACAGGAGAGGAAGGACCCCACATAAGATGAAGTGACACAGAACTTGGGTAATGAGGGTAGGTGGGTCAGAGACAATGAGACTGGCTCAGAAGAGGGCAGGGTTCAGAGTTAGTGTACAAAGCAATGACTGACACCATTGCTTGTTAGCACATTGGAGAAGTCCCTGACAGATTTCCCCAACTCAACTAGTCTTTTGATTTCCTGACTGCTGGTGCCAAGAGTGTTGACTTCTGAGCAAGTGGAAATTGTTAACAACCTCAGTCTCTTCTCCATCCATCATGGTGCTGCCAGTTAGCCCAGTGGTGAGAGTCTGTGGCTCCTTGATATTGAGCGTCAATCCATACTGAAGACTACAGTCCTTGACCTTCTGCAGCAACTACTTCAGGTCCTCCTCAGTTTTGTCAAGCAAGGTTGTGTCACCTACATAACACCGGTTGTTGGTAAGTCTTCCTCCAAACCTGATGCCACACTCCTCATAAAGTCCAGCCTCCTGAACAATCTGTTCCACATATAGAGTGAAAAGGCATGGAGACAGGACACATCCCTGATACACTCCTTTCCTGATATCGAGCTATTCTGTTATTCCTTGCTCTGTTCTGATAAATGCCTCCTGGTTCAAGTATAGGTTTTTCACAAGCACAGTCAAGTGTTCTGGGATTCCCATTCTTCTCACCGTCAGCCACAGTTTGTTGTGATCCACACAATCAAATGCCTTTGCACAGTCAATGAAACACTGAAAGACATTCTTCTGATACTCTTTTCTTTCAACTAATATCTATCTGATGTTGTTGTTTTTGTTGTTGATTGCCATCAAGTCAAGCATGACTCAGCGACCCCATGAACAAAAGGCCTGAAGCCTTTCAATAACTATTGCCATTTATCAAAGTTCATAGTTTCCAGAGGCATGCTATTTAGAAAGTGGACGCCACCCCTGCTTCCAAACCTGTCTTAAATTGGGAGCTCCACCAAACTCTGTCCACCGCAGATAATCGTTACGGCATTTGGTACCCCAATGACACAAGGTTCAGCATCACAGGAACCCCAGGTTACCTCAGTACAGCATATTGACAGAATAGGGCTGTACCGTTTAGAAGAATGCTCCTTCAAAATAATAATAACAACTGACTTTTAAATACAAAGGCCCTCCTGAGGTTGTGTTGACTCTAAACAAGAGGCTTAAGTAAAATACACCCCATATAGTATGTTGTTGTTCTTATGTGCCATTGAGGCACCTGTAATGTGTAGTGATCTTATGTACAGTAGCTCTGAACCTTTCCCTGTCCTGAGCCAGTCCCACCAATTCTGACACACCACCCCCATTGTCCCAGATATAGTATCAATCCATCTTATCCGAGGTCCTTCTCTCCTGCGTTGTCCCTCTCCCCTTCTGAGCATGATGTCCTTCTCCAAGGACTGGTCTCTACTGGCCACAAAGTATGTGAGACGGAGCTTCAAAATCCTAACCTCTAAGGAGAGACTTGGTTTCACCCTCTCCAAGACAGACCGATATCGACAATAATGTCTCTAGTGCCATGGCCTCTTCTAAAATTGGCTTGCATTTCTGGTAGTTCTCTGACCATGTACTGTTCCAGTAGTTTTTGGATAATCTTCTGCAGGATTTTGCTTGTGTGTGATATTAGATAGGCCTATAAAGTGACTAAAAACGCCAGCGACGGAAGTACTCTTCACGACAGTCAGCCACAGGAGACCAAAGGGGTCTCTTCCCAAGAACAAAGTTCAGAAGACTGAAAAGAGCAGGGAAAGGACAGACTGAGCTGGGAACCTAGGGAGGGAGTGGACAGAATGCTGTTACAATATGAGGCTAGCAGACAACGTCCTGCCAACAACACTGTGCATAAACCACTGAACAGAAAACACTCAATATGCAATCAACGGGTTTGATTAGACATTGTAATTAATGTTATAAGACAAAGTGTCTAAGAGTAAATAAGAAAATTCAATATGATTTGTAATGTTTCACTCAAATAAAATACATTTTTTAAAAAAAAGAGAACATATTTTGCTATGGAAAGCCTCAATCCAAACTATAGTAAGAGGAAGGAAGAGAAAAATCAATGAAACAAATGAGCTGGGTCTTTGAAACGATCAAGAAAATCGACAAATTTCTACCAAGACTCACACAGAAAAAAGAGAAAGACATTTCCAGTATCAGGAATGAAATAGCAAGTATCACTACAGACACAGCAGACGTCGGGAGATCATAATTGAGCACTTTGTTTGACAAACTTTGGGGACGTTGTCAGAAGGAACCAGATCTTGGATAAAGATGCCATGCTGGGAATGGGCTAGGTTAGAGACAGAGAGGAAGACCCTCAAAGATGTGCACTGACACAGAACGAAACAGCAGGCTCAGCCTGTCTGAGATGGTGAGGACGGCACAGGATAGAGACGGTCCAGATCTGCCGTTCAAAGGATTGCCTGAGTAGCAGCTGACTCCATGGTACCGAATAACAACTACAATGCCCCCGGCTGAACACTGCTTAAGGCTTTGACTACTAACCAAAAGTCCAGGGGCTCAAACTCACCAGTCGCTCCTCAAGAGAAAGAAGTAGTCATCTGCTTGTATCAAGACTACAATCTCAGAAACCCTGTGGTGAAGCTCGACTCTCATCTAAGGTCATCAGGTGTCACTATGAGTCACAAGCAACTTACTGTCCATGGGAATAATGTAACTTCCTCATCTACCCCTTCTTTATCCCACAGGAAGACCATGACTCCAGTGAGTGGACAACTCCCTGTGACACTGTGTGTGTCCACAGCAGAGGAAAGAGACAGTGTGCAGAACACTGAGTTGGACTCCACCTGACAGCAGTAGAGCATGGGAATAAACAACTCTACGAATTATTTTAATAACAAACCAATGTTTTCCAAAACATAAAACTACCACAATTCATTCAATACAAAATGCTGTTGTTGTTATGTGCTATCAAATCACTTGTGACTCATAGTGACCCTACATACAACAGCCCTAAACTTTGCTCTGTCCTGTGCCAATCTTATTGTTTCCAACACACCTATCCCCATTACCCCAGTGATGGAATCAATCCATCTCACCGAGGGTCTTCCTCTCCTGTGCTGTCCCTCTACCCTCCCAAGCATGATGTCCCTCTCCAAAGACTGATTTTGCCTTGCAACATGTCCAAAGTATGTCAGATGAAGCTTCAGAATCCTTGCCCCCAAGGAGCAGCCTGGTTTAACCCTCTCCAGGACTAACTTGTTTGTTCTCCTAGCAGCCCATATATTCAATATATACATTCAATACTCTTCTCCAGCATTACAGCTAAAAGACATCAATTCTCCATCTATCATCCCTAGTCACTGTCCAGTTCTCTGATGCAAAACATGTAATTGCAAAGGCCATAGCCTGGATCAGGTGCACCTTAATCTCCAGACTGACATCATTGCTTCTTAGCATCTTGAAGAGGTCTCTGACAGCAGATTTTCCCAGTGTAATTCATCTTTTAATTTCCTGGCTACTGATACCAAGAGTGCTGATTGTAGACTCAAGTAAACTCAAGCTATGAACAATCTCAATCTCTTCATTATCTATCATGACGCTGCAAATTGGCCCAGTGGTGAGAATCTTTGTTTTCTTGATGTTGAGCTTCAATCCATATTGAAGGCTGCAGTCCTTGATCTTCTGCAGCAAGCGCTTCAAGTCCTCCTCAGTTTCAGCAAGCAGGGTTGTGTCATCTGCATAACACAGATTGTTGATGAGTCTACCTCCAATCCTAATACCATTATTTCTCCTCATAGAGCCCAGCCTCCAGGATAATCTGTTCCGCATATAGACTGAAAAGATAGGGAGACAAGACACATGCTCGAAACACACCCTACCCAATTTTGAACCATGCAGTATTTCCTTGCTCTGCTCTGATGACTGCCTCCTGGTCCAAATATAAGTTTCTTATAAGCACAATCAAGTGTTCTGGGATTCCCATTCTTCTCAGAGTGAGCCACAGTTTATTGCGATCCACACAGTCAAACGTCTATGCATAGTCAATGAAATACAGATAGATATTCCTCTGGTACTCTCTGCTTTCAGCTAAGATCCATTTGACATTAGTTATAATATCCCTAGTGCCACAGCCTCTTCTAAATCTGGCCTGCACTTCAGGCAGTTCTCTGTTGATGTCCTGTTCCAGTCATTTTTTTATAACCTTCAGCAGAATCTTGCTTGCATGTGATTTTAATTATATTGTTCAATAATATCTACACTCTTGCCAGATCACCTTTCTTTGGAATGGGAACAAATACAGATCTCTTCCAGTCAGTGGGCCAGGTGATTGTCTTCCAGATTTCTTGGCACAACTTGGTGAGCACATCCAGGGCAGCATCTGTTTGTTGAAATATGTCAATTGATTTGCCATCTATTCCTGGGGCCTTGTTTTTTGCCAGTTCTTTCAGAGCAGCTTGAACTTCCTCCTTCATCACCACAGGCTCTTGCCTGTGTCCACCAATTCCTTTTGGTATTAATGATTCTGTTTACTCTTTCCATCTTCTTTTCATATTTCCTGGATCATTTAATATTCTGCCCAAAGCATCCTTATGTATTGCAACGCGAGGTTTGAATTTGTTTTTCAGTTCCTTCAGATTAAGAAATGCGGAACAAGTTCAGTCCTATAGCTACTGTTGCTGCTGTTGTTGTTGTTAAATGCCGTCAAGTCGTAGGTGACTCATAACAACCCTATGAAGGAGAGTCCTCAACACCTGTGTGACTTCCATCCTCTCTCCAGGTTCATAGGGTTTCTGGAGGCAAGCTATTTCAGAAGTGGATGCCACTCCTGCTTCCAAGCTTGTTTTAATCGGGGAGCTCCACCAAACACCACAGCCACTAAGGACATTAAATTTGTGGTTGAAAACTTCCGCACAATCTCTAGACCCAAATAGTGTCGACTGACAAGTCTATGAAATATTTAAAGACAAACTAACAGCAATTCTACAAAATTTATCCCAGAAAATAGGATAAGTAGGAGCAAAGAGGAACTCAATTTATAGAACGTGTTCTGACCAACACCAGAAGGGTGGGGGGAGGAAAATTATAAACCAATACCCCTGGGATTATAGACAGGAAAATTCTTAACAAGATATTTTTAAAAATGGAATTTACAAATAAAGTTTTCAAAACCCCTCTTTTCTCCATGGCCTAGTAGGATTTATTCTGAGGATGCAGGGCTGGTTGGTTTTCAGAAATTTACCAATGCAACATTGTATCAACAAACTAAACAAAATTATAATCAATGAATGCACAGAAAGTATTTCACAAAGTCTAATACTCATGAAAAATAATTCTTCCAGTAAATAGGATAGGTGAGACTTCACCAGCTTGATTAACAACATCCGTGAAACATTTACCTATTGGTGAGAAAGACTAAATCTTCCCCCCTAAGATCAGGGAAAGGTCAGGAAGTCCACTCTCAGCACTCTTATTCAACAGAGGACTTGAAGTTCTAGCCAGTGCAATCAGACAAGAAAAGGACATACAAGGCATACAAATTAGGAAGGAAGGCATAAAATCATCTCTACCTGCAAATAACCTAACTGTAGAAAATCTCCAGTAACTCACCAAAAAGGAACAAAACATGTAGAACTGAGAAGCATGTTCCACAAGGTTACAGACACAGAACTGCAAAGGGATGACTTCTGACCAGCCTCACACTTACACAAAGACGTATTCTAAATGGATCCTAGACTTTAGTGCAAACACAACACTTTTAGAAAAGAAAACACACAGGAGAAAAATCTTTGAAATTTAGGGCGAAGGAGATTACAGATTATTAACATGCAAAAGTGGGAGAAAATACTTCCTAATCCAAAGAAAGGATTACTGTCTAGGATATTAAAAGAACTCTCAAAACTCAAAGGAAAGCAGAAGTCTAATTCAATTAGGACATGGGTAAAAGATACAAGGAGACATTACACCAAAGAACATGCATATGCAGATGGCAAATAAGCACATGAAAAGATGTTCAACATCATTAGCCCTCAGGGAAACACCAATTAAAACCACGAGGAGCCATCGCTGCATACCTATCAGGATGCTGAAAATCAAGAACAAAGACAACACTGACAGTGAGTGTGCCCAAGAAACTGCACCCCTCGCGCTCTCCTGAGGGTCACAGGAAGGAGCAGAGGCACGTGGGGAAACAGCTTAGCACCTCTGAGAAAAAGCCGTCACCTTACAGCCCAGCCAGTGCTCTCCAGGAATAAACCCAGGAAAGTAAAGATTTAAATTCACACAGAAACCTGTGCATGCTGAGCCCAACCCACTGCAGCACATCAAAGACAGCGTGTGTCTGTCGACTCTATGCCCTGCATGTCTGTCTGTCAGCACCATCTTCTCCAACAGCACGGGATCTCGTCTTGTCTCTGGATCACATTTTGGTCATTCTTGAAATGTTTCAAATTCTTCCATCAAGTTATTGCACATTTCTTAGACCACTGCATAGTGGAAACGTAACTCTCATACACACTGGAGACAAAGTCTGTGTGGCTCATGTTACTGGAACGCCCACTCTGTGGCCATGATCTGGAATAGAGCCCTTCATGTCTCTGAGGGTTGCCTGTGCATGAACGCTCATAGTCATATCTGTGGAAGCCTGAGCCTGTGTGAGGTGGAAACCTACCTGAGAAAAAAAAGGCAAAGTGTTTTCCACAAATAGCGGTAGGAAATGGTACCCCCTTTCAAAGGCAGAGAACCTGAGAAATGAGAAACAAATATAGCCGTTCCATCTAGTTGAGGGTCATCTTCTCTTCTGCTGACCCTTCACTTTTCCAGGCATGATGTCCTTTTCCAAGGAACAGGCCCTCCTAACAACATGCCCAGAGCGTGTGAGATTAAGCCTCACTCTCTTTGCCTCTGAGGAACACTCTAGCTGCACTTTCTCCAAGACAATTTGTTCTTCTGACCGTCTGTCCATGGGACACTCAGCATTTTTCTCCAGCACCACATCTCAAGGGCACTGATCTTTCTTCTGCCATCCTTATTCATTGTCCAGCTCTCAGATGCACAACAGGTGACTGAAAAGACCATGGCCTGAATCAGGTTTAGTCTTTAAGCTGATATCCTTGCTCTTCAGCACTTTGGAGAGGTCCCTGACAGCAGACTTCCCCAGCTGACTGAGTGGCTCCTGGGATGGGGTTAAGTGTATCAGAGATGATGATGGCTCAGGATAGGCCAGGGTTCAGATCTGTTCATAGGCTTCTATGAGTCACAACTGCCTCAACTGCTCCTCACAAGAACAGAGTTCCAATTCTTCCAGTTGCCCCTGAGGCATCTTCATTCTTAAACAAGCCGGATGTGAATGGTGGAACTACTGGTATACCCCGACACGTACAACTCAGCAGTGGGGGTGGCGGGGTATCTACTAATAGACAAATGCAGAGAGTTACACTGAGAAAAATGCCAACCCCAAAGATAACTGACTATGGGATTTCAGTTCTACAGCATTCTCACAAAACACAGAAATTAATACATTAGTGTCTACTCAAGGTCAAGAAGCAGAGACTGGATGGTTGTGGGTGGATAACAGAGGGAAATCTGAGTGGTAAGGGAATGTTCTGGAACTTAGCTGTAACAGTGTCCATATCCTGGTTATGACTGTATTGCAGTTTTGTGATGTTAATATGTCAAAGAATGTAACAATGTTACCGTTGGGGGCACTGGATAAAGGGTACACTGGCTCTCTCTGTACTACGCCTGACAGTTGCAGATGGGAGTTATTTTAGTAACAGTTACTGTACAACAATATCCGAAAACATTAAAATATTGATTATGTGACCAGCCCAAGTACAGGATGGCGCCCAGAAGGCACTGAAACTCCACCAGGCGCAGCCATTGATGTGTGTGCACAGTCCACGCTGTGACCGAAGGCCAACGCCAAGGGCAGTAGCCTGGAATGATGTGTGGCCAGTCTGTGCTGGACCTCTACAGAGATACTCCTGGTAATGCCTGTAGTAGGTTCTTAGTGGAGTGGCCCAGCCTGTGCATCCCCCTGCATCAATGACTTCAGCCAGTCTGCACCACAGTGACCTCTGGCTTGGTCATTCAACCCTCCTGGGCCAGGTCAACGACAGCAAAAGGACAAAAATAAATGTGACACAGGCAAAGCCTTGGAAACCATCAGCACGGTAGAGGGCCTCTCTCCTGCTGTGCTGGGGAACCCTGCAGCCATGTGAACAAGCCCAGGCCAGCCTGAGGGGTGAGGAGCTAGTCAAGGTTACTCCACTGTCCAGCCAGCAACCGGCCAACCCCAGACTGTGAGTGAGGCCACACTGACCAGCTGAGCACAGGTGAGGCAAGAACCCACCAGCTGAGCACAGCTGTCAGACACAGTGCAGAGAGAGCCAGTGTAGCCTTTATCCAGCGTCCCTAATGTTATCATTGTAACATTCTTTGACATATTAACATCACAAAACTAAAAGAGGATCATAACCAGGATATGGACACTGTTACAGCTAAGTAACATGCAGAATTGTAACAAAAGTATCAGAGGACAGCAAATTACTTACCTGTGGGCTACATCTGGCCCCTGCTTATGTTTGTAAATAAAGTTTTATTGTAACCTAGTCACACCTATTTCCCTAAGGTGAAGAAGGTTAACACATAAGTAGGGATAGAAAGGCGGTAAAAAAAAGTGGGAAGTAAGGGGATCCCTAGGATAGGAGAGTGTAGTACGTGGATGGGAGGGGTGGGTGAAAGAATAGGAAAGATTCAACAGGGACTGGTTCTATGAAATGGTGTAGCATGAATGGTTGCTGAAATACAATGTGAAGGAAGGACAGTGCAGAACACAGTGTTCATGAGTGAAACACAAAGCAGATGACAAACTGAAAAAATCAAACTCTACCCAACCCAGCTATTGAGTAGATTCTGACTCACAGTGACGCTGCAGACACAACGCAACTGCCCAGGGGCGTTTTGAGTCTGTGGTCTCCGTGCTGTGGGTGCCAACGGCCTCACCTTTCCACCAGCATCTCACTGCTAAACCCACTGCACTGCCAGGACTCGTGCAGCTAACTCCACAGGGTTTCAATCCGGGTTTGTCCAATGCCCGCTGATACCACGAAGGCCTCACAGATGGAATGCACAGCCTCATCCAATATTCCAGGCCCCTTAGCCGGCCCCTCCATTCTCCGTCAATAAAAGATGGCAGGATAAAGTTTCAAAGGAACAAAAGTTCATCCTTGGCAGGAAGACCCAGCTGACAGCCAAGAGGAGCCACACACAATACACACAGCAGACACCTCTTATCTGCCAAGATCTACACCCTGCTCAGCCTCTCATGCTGCCTCAGTCTACCCCAGATCTCTCAGCAAGGGGCCAACCAGCACAGACAGAGCTCCTGAGCAAAGGTCCAGTGAAAGCTTCACAGCCACCTCATTACTGCAGCTGAGACCTCTGCACCTGCAGGCCGGAACTGGGGGGAGGGTGGGGGGAGGAAGCAGGGGAGCTCAAACCCACAGCTATACTGGGGCGGGGGAACTCATACCTCCTCCAGCCGAAAACCTGCCTTCATGAAAAAGTCTAAACAGGAATCCCAGGGACTACAAATGGAGAATGTGCACAGCTGCTCTCGAAAGATCAGTGGTTCAAGACCACCCAGAGGGGCTTTAGAAGAAATGCCTGGCTACCTACTTCCCAGAAAATCAGCCTTGGAAACTCCACAGGCCCAGCTCTATCTCCAGAGTAGGTGCCAATAACAACACACGGAACATGCTTAAAATAAGCAAGAATCCTAAAAAGCTAACCTGGGTGTACCCTTCAGTCATCACAGCTCTCTGGGTCTCAGTTTCCTCTCTGTAAAATGGGAGTGAAAATGCCTCCTCCCGGAGAGAAGGTTGACGATCCTGAAGTTCTAGGTGAGGAGGTATCCAGCGGACTTCAGGAACGAAAATGTATTATGACGAAGTCTGCAGGTCAAAAAGCAAACAAACAACTACGTGACTGGGCCATCTCGAAGAAAGCAGGTTAAGACTCTAAAGCACCGGCAATAAGAGAAATACAAATCAAACCACAATGAAACACCATCTCACTTCCAGAGCAGTGGCAAAGGTTAGCAGGACATCAAGTAATAAATGTTGGAGAGGATGTGGTGAGATAGAACGCTTATAGATTGTCGGTAGGATTGTAAAATGGTACAACCATTCTGGAAGACAGTTTGATTTTACCTCAAAAAGCTGAACATGGAAATTCCATATGACCCAGCTATTCCACTGCTTGGAATATACCCCAAGAAAATGAGAACTGATGCACAAATGGAGACTTGTACACCATTGTTCATAGCAGCGCTATTCACCATCGCAAGAACATGGAAACAGCCCAAATGCCCAACCACAATGCAATGGATTGAGAAATTGAGAAATGATACATTCACACAATGGAATACTATGCAGCAAGCAGAAGCAATGATTTTGTAAATTACTACCTAACATGGGAGGGGCGGGAGAGCATCATGGTAAGTGAACTAACTCAGTCTCATAAAGACTGTATAGGACCATTATTGTAGATGATGTACAAGGATCCAAGGAGGGGAGGGGGGTGTTAAACACAAGGCCGCACAATGTGATGGGAGGAGGGAGGGATTGGTAAAGGAAAGGGGAAAGGTCCAATTTGGCAAACAATGTAAATGAACTTTGCATGTAAACCAGTATAAAATTATTATCTAGCTTGAAAGACACTGAAGGCATTATACCGAATGAACTAACTCGGTCCCATAAGGACAAATACTGCATAAAACCATTCTTGTAGAATGAGTATGAGGATCCAAATGGGGGGAGTGGAAGCAGAGGGGTGAAGAGGTGCAGAGGGGTGAGGAGGTGCAGAGGGATGGGAATCAATCATGGAGTCATACAATCTGATGGGGGTGGTGAGGGAAAGACAATGCGTTTTTATTTTTTAAATAAACTAGTATAAAAAAGTAATATAAAACAGAATGTATATGAATGAGGGTATTAAATATAATGTAAATGAAAGATGGTATAAAACAATGTATAAGAATGAAATATACTGCAAAGGTATTAGTATATAAAAATAAAAAAATTTTTAAAAAAAAGAATGCAGGTAATGCCATGATTCCATTATTGTTGCTGTTGTTGTTAGGTGCTGCCAAGTCCCTTTTGGTTCACAGTGACCCACGTGACAGAGTGAAGCAGCCATGTGTGCTCTCTCAGTGTAACCCGCTTGAGAACGGATGTCCAGTTCTTTCTCACAGAGCTGAGGGTGGGCCTGAACCACCAACCTCGTACTGTGAGAAGCTGAGTGCTTAACTTTTGTGTCATCAGGGCTTCTTGTAGACGGAACTGTGTCCCCCAAAAGATGCTCAGAAGTCTTAACCTCTGAAACCAGGGAGGTCACTTTGTTTAAAAATGGGAGTTTTCTTTTGTCACCTGTTAAATGAAACGAGGTCATACAGGAGCTAACAGGTCCCCGGGTGCTCTGCTCTGAGTGGCCTTTCCCAAAGGGGGGAAGCAAGACATATGGACAGAGCCCCATGGGGGACCATGCACCCCACATGATGAAGCACCTCTAAACAGCAGAGGAGGCCAACTGGAGGGGGGCTGCTCTTAGGAGGGAGGCCTGGAACAGCCCTCTCTCAGCAGGGACAGCACGGTGGAGACCCCAGAACCATGAGAGGGTGCACTTCTGTCCTCTCGGTCACTCACTGGTCTTCCATTACCTCAGCTGCGGGAGACCGAGGCAGGCACCTGCACGCCATGTCACGTCACGTGGTCAGCAGCGCCATTACAGGACAAGGCCCTCAGCGTGGGCTCATATATGGTCACACACTGCAGTCGGCCCAGGAGAGAAATCCTGTCCCCTCGACACCCACAGAGTTGTGTAGCTGACTGGATACCTGGCTGCTCCCCAGGTGCTCCTCCCATCCTGGGAAAGGACTCACCCCACCACAGTGCAGGGAGCCAGCCAGCAAGGACAGGTACACTTTTTGAGAGACTTGGCCAGGCTGTGCTCCAGGCCATCGTGGGGCTGGACAAACATACCCACAGAGGTCAGAGTGGGCATGTCTACCTGGGGCCATCCGGATGTCTATACCACAGAGCGAGGTTTAAGAAGGCACCTACTCACTTACCAACCATCTCATAATCTGACACTGTGCATTTGTAACAGTACAACTCCATCACCCAGCAATTCATCCAATCTCTCCATGTGTCTGACAATAACAAAGTAACAAAGGCAAAGCTGTGAGGTTAGAGCAGTGCTGCCCATGTCCCTTAAGGTGAGGCATCCACTCAACTGGCCCAACTCCAGGTTTGGCAATTATACAGTGATGTAATTTGGCAGTTATGTAATGATGTAATTTAGAAGTTATGCAATGATGTCATTTATATTAGGACGGGCAGTTAAGTAATTTGGCAGTTGCATAATGATGTCAATAGGGTAGGTACACAATTCTATACCTTGGCAGTGACTTTACACAGTAATTCTGCAGTCATGTAATGACGTGTAGTCCTCCTCTATTTTACAGTCTGATATGGTCATTTTTCCATAATGCCTGCTTTTGCATGGTACCTTAGTTTTAGAACCTCACCTGGACGAGGAGGGAGAGCAGGTGTACTGAGTACACAATTCTCAGACACTGCAGGCAGAGCCCAGCACCTCCAGGAGGGTATACTGCAGTAGCTGTTCTGACTGGGCATGGTATACACTGAGTCCCTCCATGAAACAAGCAATCAGCACTTGGCTGTGAACAGAAAGGTTGTCAGTTTGAACCCAGCTGGTGGCTCCCAGGATGAACAAAGTGACATTCTGACTTATAAAGACCATGGCCTAGGAACTCCTGTAAGACAACTGTTCTCTGTCTCCTGGGGCCACTATGAGATGTATCTGACTCACTGGCACCCAACGACAGTGGTAAATCCACGTGGTGTGGCTCAGGTCGGGAAGCCAGCAGGAGACACATTAGTTCCTGGGCTCCACTCTGCAATCTCGCTCTGTCCCTTAACCCAGCACCTTCCTGGGTCCACACAGAATGGACCCACAGACATGAGACACCCAGTAGGCGCCTCCTTGATGACATGCTCAGGACACATAGAGCAGCTGAGTCCCCCACTTCATCCAACACACAGGGTCACCCCCACTTTATCCTGACATCAAAGAAGAGCAGTGATTCTCCCTCCACGGCTGAGAAGCCAGGATGAGATGAATGGGAGGGAAAGACCCCGGCGATGGAATTCCAAGACCAGTGTGGGCTTGGCCTTGGGTGGTCACTTCTCCAGAGTTTAAAAAGCAAAGTGCTGAGAACAGTTTAAAAGCGCTATATGATTGGGTATTATGGTTATAACAAGAGTCCAGAATGAAGGTTGCATAGTGGAGTGTACTGTGGGGGCAGGGAGATTGTTTACAAATGAAGGAATTTTACTTTTCAAAGAGAAGAGTGAACTGGGGAGGGAGGGCTGGACAGGGAGAAAAATGCAACAATGAATGAATGGAAATCCAAAATCTCAGTAAACATCCATTAAAATTAATACAATTTTTAAAAACGACAGAAAAAAAAAAGCAAAGTTCTTCACATCAACTTCCTCATCCATCACCCCACGTTCTTCGGGTCCTGCTCAAGTTCTTCCTCCTCACAGAGACCCACCTGACCCTGTGGCTGCAACAGTGACCTGACCGAAGCCCAGCAGAGATGTGGACGCTGCAGGATCAGCCGGTGGTCAGTTCTGGTGCACAGGGGGTTACTAGGAGCCAGAACTGACCAGATGACATCTAATACCAAGACTGCTTACTGACTAATAATAACCTCTCTTCCTTGTAGGAGCCATGATGGTACAGCAGCTAAGGATTCCACTGCTAACAAAAAAGGTTGGTGGTTCAAACCCACTTAATGGCTCCATGGCCACCGGCTTCTTCAGAGACTGCTGCTGTGTGTGCCAACTGCGTCCCATGGTGACTATTTTACAACAGAAAACCTTATGGGGCAGTTCTACTCTGTTACATGAAGTCTGTAAGCATCACAACACAATGGTATTTAAAGACCACTCTTACTTACTGTCTCTCTCCCTCCACTAGAGCCTTGGCTCTAGTGAGCTCTTAGGGACGATTCATTCTTAAGTCCCAAAAGTCTAGAACAATCTAAAAGACAACAATGGAGCTTTCTCCCCAACAAGCATATTCTCCCTCAATGCACATGGAACACCACAGTGAAATGAACTGTTTGACACAGCCTATCTAAACATCGTCCAACACCACAATCCAAGGACATCAATTCTTCCTCATCCTTCCTTGTTCACTGTCCACAGGAAGCAGATGAAGAAGCCACACCAAGGACTGTCAAAAGAACAAACAAAACTGTCTTGGAAAAAGTACAGCCATGGCTCCTTAGATGCAAGGTGGTGATGCTCAGACGTGTCAGAAGGAAGAGCTAGTCTTTGGGAAAAGAAAGAGTGTCAGAGAAAGAGAGGAAGACCCTCAACGAGATGGACTGACACTCTCTCGGAAGCAGTGGGCTCACGCCCAGCAGGGCTGGTGGGGCTCGGGCAGGATGGGGCAGGGCAGGAAGGGGCAGGGCAGGGTTTCATTCTGATGCACACAAGGTCACTGGGAGTGGAAATGACTCGGCAGCCATAATCCTCTATTTTGTGATGTGTTATAAATCCTCATCTCTCTGTAAGTGGTTGAAGGAACCCTGGTAACATAGTAGATTAAGTACCAGGCTACTAACCGAAAGATCAACTGAAGTTAAGGCCAGCAGCCACTCCGAGGGAGACAGATGACGACAGCTGCTCTGTTAAAATCTACAGCCTCAGAAATTCCATGGAGCGATGTTATGAGTCAGGATCAACCTGGCATTGATTGGTGGGATGTCTGTGAATATGGTCCCATTTCGGAGTCAGGTGTCTAGAATGCTAATGAGGAAAGAGGGGGGGGGGTATATCTTAAGTACCTCAACAGAGGATATTATTCAAGTGACCACTTTTCACGGAAGTCACACCTCTGCTTGAGCCACATCTTATATCTTGTTGTTGTTGTTATGTGCCATCGAGTCGCTTGCGACTCATAGTGACCCTATGTACAACAGCCCTAAACTCCGCTCTGTCCTGTGCCAATCGCACTGTCTCTGACACTCCCATCCCGATTATCCCAGTCACTGAACCAATACACTTCATAGAGGGCCTTCCCCTCCTGCGCTGTCCCTCCACCCTCCCAAGCATGATGTCCTGCTCCAAGGATCTGTCTCTCCTCACAACATGTCCAAAGTATGTTAGACAGAGCCTCAGAATCCTTGCCTCCAAGGAGCCACCCGGTTTAACCCTTTCCAGGACAAATCTGTTTGTTTTCTTAGCAGTCCATGGTATTCTCAATACTCTTCTCTAACACCACAGCTCAAAGGCATCAATTCTCCTTCTATCCTCCTTGGTCATTGTCCAACTCTCTGATGCATAACAAGTGATTGCAAAGACCATGGCCTGTATCAGATGCACCTTAGTCTCCAGAGAGACACCATTGCTCTTCAGTACTTTGGCTTACAAGATGTAAAAGGAGAGAAAGCAACTACAGAATGGGGATCTGATGACCAACAGGAAAGAGGCAGGAGCAGAGCTGTCCTCCAGATCCAGTGTCCCTGAGCTAGGAAGCTCCTAGACCCAGAAGACAGAGAGTGAAGCACCAGGGATGAGAGATGTGAGGAGGTGAGAAGCAGCATCAGCAGAGGCAAGAGACTGTATAAGGTGGGTGGCCTGGCCCAGAGAGAGAGAAGGTCGACTGACTGCTTACAGCAGAAAGCTTGCTGGTGGACTAGGGAGTACTGGGGCACTTCCCAGGAAAGTTAGTTTTGCTGGCTCATAGAACTAGAGCCAAGTTCTTCACATTGAGGCTTCCTGGAGCAGTATGTGCCTCAGGACAGTCCTGTTGGAACTAAAAGAGCTGTGGGACACTTTCCCAAATAGGGCAGAGGTCAGTCTGAGAGGCTGAGGGCCAGACAGGGAGGTCTGCCCACAGGAATGGCTGAGAAGAGACTTTCCCAATGGAAGAACAACATCTTGAGTTACTCCTGATGCTGAATCGTAACTGTTACTTCTCTAACACTGTAACTGTGAGCAGGGTCTGTGAATTCTGTGTGGCCAATGCAACAAATTATCAACCCAGCAGGAGAGTGCCACAGGAGGAGTCTATGTCAGAATCCCTGGGAAAGTTGGAGGTTAGAGGCAAATTTGACCTTAGCCTCACAGGAAATCAGCCTTGGCTAAGGATTTTGATGCAAGCAGATAATGGCTCACTCTCATCCCTTGTGAGGAACCATGTGACAGGCCATCAAATAAGTCTAGTGAGTTTGAAAGACTGGAACCCTTCCCCAACCACAATGGAACAAAGTTAGCAATCATTAGAACAAACTTTCAGAAACTCACCAATATGTAAAAATTACAAAGCATACTTAAATAAATCTGTGAGTCAGAAGGGGGTTAAAACCCACAAGAGAAACAGAAAACACTTTGAAAATAAAGACACAACATTCCCAAATCTACAGAACACAGTGAAAGCAATGTTGCAAGGGACATTTATAGCTATGGATGTCTTTTGAAAGACTTCAAATCAATAACTCATTCTCTCTCCTTAAGACACTGAGGGAAAAATTTTCAAGCAAAAAGAAAAAAAGGAAATAAATGTTTGAGTAGAAAATTAATAAAATAAACAATAGAAGATAGACTTAATAAAACAGAATGTCAAGGGAGCTCTGGTGGCCTAGTGGCAAGAAGTTGTACTGCAATCCCAAAGGTACACTGTTCGAATCCACCAGATGCTCTGCCGGAGAAGGAGGGACAATCTCCTCCTGTACCTGTCAGATCTGATTTGATGGTACATGCACAAAAAATAATAACATTTAAAAAACAAAACAAACAAAAAAAAACCCAGAATGTCATTTTCTGGGGGGGGAGGCGGGGGGGAATCACCAAAATGACAACTCTAGCTTATTTGACCAAGAAAAAGAAGGAAGAGTAGGAGAAAGACAGAGAGAGATATGAGCAAAATTAGAAATGAAAGAGGATCATTACAGCACCTCAAACACAAAAAAGATAACTGTTGTTGCTAGATGCCTGCAGGTCAGTGCCAACTTGTTCACACGCTGTATTAAGTTGAACGAAGCCCAGTCCCATCATGCACTAACTATCCTGACAAGGTCAGCTACACCTGCAGCCCCGGTCGCAGCCACCTCATCAATCCACCACACTGAGGGTCTTCTTCTTCTTCCTTGATCCTCTACTTGCCTTTCCAAACATGATGTCCTTCTCCAGGGGCTGGTTTAAGTACCCTACCAACAAATCACTTAGAAGACACAGAACAAATTTCTGGAAAAACACAAGTCACCGAGAGGAATAGTGTGCATCCATGACAAGTCAAACATGACTGGTGATTTTAAGAATTCCCAAAGGAAAGCTCACTCAGATGATTTCACTGGAGAACTTTACCACACATGTCAAGAACTCAGAAGAATCCATCACATACTCATCAACACAATGAAGGAAGAGGGCACACCCCAACACCAGTATTACCCAGAGACCGAAACACACAAAGACCTAACACCAGTATTACCCAGAGACCGAAACACACAAAGACCCAACACCAGTATTACTCAGAGACCAAAACACACAAAGACATCTCAAAAAAAAAAAAAAAAAAGGAAAAACACGGGCCAATAGTTCTCATGATCTTATGACTCTAGATGCAAAAATCCTCAACAGAACTCCATCAAACTAACTCAGCAAAGCATGAAAAGATCATACACCATGATCAAACAGTAAGTACCCCAGGGTAACCCTTCCCTAAGGAAGTCGGCCAGGCCATTTTTCCAACAGCACTCCATCTCTCTGTAGCACATCTTGGTAAAACCTGCCATGTTGTCAAACTTCTTAAAAATGCTACTGCACACTGAGACTATGGTTTAGTGTAAAGCTGACTTTTATACACACCAGGAAACAAAATCTCTGCGCCTCCATTTATAGCAATATTAGCTTTATCGTGTGGCCTGGAACTGAGCCCTTGATATCCCCAAGGCAAGCCTGTATGTAACAGGCCATTATTAACAGAACAAAGAACACAAAACCACATGCTCATGTACATGAAAGCAGCATTCCACAACACATAACAGTCCTTCATGATGAAAACGCTGAACACACCGAGGTGTTTCCTCACCTCGACGGAAGGTATCCACAAAGCCCACCACTGACAGTGCACAGGACAGTGAAAGACTAGATGCTTTCTCCTTGGCAGAAGATGACCGGAGTGTCCACTCACCGCTTCCAGTCAGTGCAATATTGGACTGGGAAGGGCAGTGTCTCCCAAGCCAAATGGACATGACAATGAAACAAGAGGCGCTCAGATCATGGCAGCAGCAATATCACCGCTGCAGTTAAACACATCCTGGTTGATGGCAGAGAACGCCAGAAGAGTGTGCCCATCTGTGTTTTATTGGCTATGCAAAGGCATTTGACTGTGTGGATCATAACAAACTATGGCCAGCCCTGAGAAGAACGGGAATCTTGTAACACTTCATTGTGCTCTGATGAAATCTATGCCTAGGTCAAGAAGCTGTTGTTCAAACAGAGCAAGGGAACACTGCATGGCTTAAAATCAGGAAAGGTGTGCATCGGGGATGTATCCTTCCTGCATGACTTATTCAATCTGTATTCTGAGCACATTATTCAAGAAGCTGGCCTCTGAAGAAGAATGTGGCCTCAGGATTGGAGGAAGATTCAACAACCTGTGTTACGCAGATAACACAATCATGCTTGGTGAAAATGAGGAGGACTTGGAACACAAGCTGCAGAAGATCAAATATTCCAACCTTCAATAAAGATTACATTTCAACATCAAGAAGACAAAAACTTTCACCACTGGACTGAAAGGCAGCATCATGATTGATGGAGAAAATATTGAAAGCGTCAATGACTTCATCTTGCTTGTATCCACAATCAACACTCTTGGTACCAGCAGTCAGGCGATCAGGAGACATACTGCACTGGCCAAATCTATTGTCAGAGACCTCTCCGAATTCCTGAGGAGCAATGATGTCAGCCTGAAGACTAAGGTGTATGATTCAGGGCATGGTCTTTTCAATCACTCGCTATGTCTCTGAGAACTAGACAATGAATAAGAATGACAGAGAAGAATTGATGCCTTTGAGTAGTGGGTGTTGGAGAAGAGCACTGAACATCTCATAAAATGGCAAAAGTACAAACAGTTATGTCTTAGAAAAAGCCCAGCCAGAGAGCTCCTTGGACAGAGAGCTCCTTGGACAGAGAGCTCCTTGGACAGAGAGCTCCTTGGAGACAAGCATGGTGATGCTTCATCTCACATACTTTGGGCATGTGGCTAGGAGAGACTAATCCTTGGGGAGGGACATCATGCTTGGAGAGGTGGAAGGTCAGCAAAAGAGAGAAAAACAGGCCTTCAATGAGATAGACTGACACATGACTACAGCAATGGCCTTGACTGTGCCAGAGATTGTGAGGACAGTCCAGGACAGGCCAGAGTTCAGATTGACTGCTCACACAGTCACTGTAAGTCACACTTGACTCAACAGCACCTAACAACACAGATTGAAAAGAGGAAGCGAAACCCTACTTGTCCATGATATGACGCTGTATATAGAGAACTGCACCATTAAAGAAAGAAAGAGTTCTAGAAGAGGTGGTGGCTGACAATGGAACCCAGGACTCGTGCGTGGATGGCAGGGACTCTAACTCCGAGCCACCACCCTCTCTCCACCTTCATTTGTCGCCATGCACCAGTGAGTGGGCCCATCTGACAGGAAGCAGAACCGCCCTGCGGGATGTCCCAGGCTGACATCTTTACTAGAAGAGGCTGACGAGGTTTCTCCCAAAACTCAGCTGGTGGGTTCAAACCACACTGAGTGCACGGCCAGGGTTCCCAACCGAAACCACCTCACAGCCATCAAGCCTTCCACCTCAGCAACCCTACAGGCCAGACGTGTCCCCGCGAGGCTCCAAGGCTGTAAATCACTACAGAGCAGACTACGCCCTTGGAGCAGCCATGGTTGGTGTTGCATGCATGCAGTAGACCGCAGCTCACAGTGGCCCTGTGGACAGCAGATGGGAACCCCACCGTCACAATGCCCAGCACGCTCGAGCCCACTGCCACAGTCGCTGTGCCGATCCACCTGGCTGAGGGCTGCCTCCCTTTCACTGACTCCCTCCCCCGCCACCTTTCCCAGCTTGGTGTCTCTTGCCAAGGACGGTTTCTCCTGCCAATGTCCTCAGAGCAAAGGGAACGAAGGTTCACCACCCTGGACTCTACGGAGCACTCTAGTTGCACTTCCCTCAAGACAGATGGGTCTGTTCTCTTGGCAATCCACAAGACAGTCAATATTCTTTGAAAACTGAAACAGCTTAGGGGGTTGAACCACTGACCTTCCAAGTGGCACTCCAGTGCTTTAACCACTGCACTGTTGGGGCTCCTTTACCTGGGCTCTGCTCCCCTCTAACTGAAGGTGATCACACCAGCCCTCACTTCACGAGGTCATGAGGATGCAACAGGCCTGGCTATGGCCCATGTTTGTGACAGCTGAGCCCATCAAGATGGCCTACTAAGGAAGAGACATGGACAGGGACATCCTGAGCCTCCCTGGCCCACAGTGGCCCCCCACCCCACCCCCCCCGCTCTAAGCCCCTTGGAGGTGCAGGTGGGCAGCACCCTGCAACTTTATAGTCCTAATGACCTTGACCTGACCGGCTGCAGCAAGGAGAACAAACTTTAGGGTAAACTGACCCATGTCCAGCCTGAAGCAGGTCACTGTCAAGTACAAACACAGAAAGTGCGACCTCAGAGGGAAAGAGGGAACGTATGTTCAAAAATCCCAAAGGAGAAAGAGAAAAAGGCAGGACGAGAGAGGTGGGGGCTGGTGGCCACTGTCCAGCTTTGCGAAGCAGCCGGGTCCTGGTGCCACCATCCTGCTCTAGAATCCGAGTGGCTGCTCTCACGCTCTCCCTCAGCCGCCTCCCTGTCCTGAGACTCCAGAGATGCCCCAGGGTCCGTGAACACAGGTCTCTGCTCCTCTGTCTCTGACATGCTGGCCAGTGGGTGACTCTTCCCAAAGCCAGGCTGACTCAGAAGTGACAGAGCAGCCCCGGGCTGGACCCAGTCCACACTCTGCATGGTGACCAGTCACCTCGCTTCACAGCCTCCTAAGCTGACCTGGGGGCATTCCCAGAACAGTTCCTAAAGAATCCACAATGTCTCAAAGAACAGAAACAGCCCAGCCACAAGGCAGACAAGGTGACCTTTCTCTTCCTTAAGCTGCCGTGACCTTTCCCTCAGCTCCAGACACCCTGCAGACCTGCAGTGGCTGAGAGAAGAGAGAAATCCTAGGTCTGGCTGGAACAATCTCACGGGGCATTAGGGAAATAATTAACAGGCACACCCAATCCCCCCAGACTCACTGTATGGGTCCCCAAGTCTGACTTGTTTGGACTCCACCCCACTCTGCAACAGAGTACATGTTCGACCCTTCACCCATGTACACCCAGTGAACACACCCTGAGGATCCTGGGGACCAGATTCCTGGGCCACCTGCCTGGTGCCCCGGGGTCCTCTGGCATCACTGCCAGCCTAGAACGCAGCTGGGCCAAAGTGAGGTCAGGAGGTCACGGGCAGCTCAGAGCACGATTCCTTACAGTAAAAGTCACGGGCACACTCTGCATCTAACACAGCATGAACCCAGTGGCTGCTCACAGAAAGGTCAGAGGTTCAAATCCACCCCACAAGGCCCTCAGAAAAAAGTCCTGGTGATCCGCCTCTGAAAAGCCATCTGCTGACAGCCCTCGGAACGTAGTTACATTCTGACACACAGCTCACCGTGAGCTGGCATCAACTCCACCACAGCAGCTAGCTGGTTACAGCACAGGCTGGCCTCAGGACTTACACACCTCCCATGCCGGGGAGCTCACCACCTCACAGGCATTATAACCATGAGGCTGCAAGCATCAAGGGCTCTGTGGCATGGAGAAATGTGCCCTGAAGAGACATGCTGGTGCTGGTGTCCAGAAACATGGACCTGTGTGGGGTTCAAGTTTCTAAATGTGTGACCAGGTTGGACATGAGTCTCTGTTGGGTTCAAATGGTTAAGCCCACAGCTGCTAACCCCCAGGTGCTTTGAAAGAAATGCCTGCCAATCTATTTGCAGAAAATCAAACCATTGCAAACCCTACAGGGCCCAGTCCTGCTCTGACACCACTGGCATCCCCGAGGCTGTTTTCTCAGTGACATCTGTTTTAGTTGTTATTATTTCAATAATAATTCCATTTCCCATGTATGATATAATTACAGTAATATATAATGTATTACATACGTTGTTTTGTTCTGTAGAGTCAGAATCAACCCACAGCCAACCCTCTGGCAGGTTTTCAGAGACAGTTACTCTCACGGGAGGCGACTGCCCATCCTTCTCCTAGGCAGCAGCTGGTGGCCTTGAACCACGTGCTTTCAGGATTGCAGCACAGCTTCTTGCCACTAGGCCCACCAGAGTGAGCATTATATGTATTTCCATAAAAATAATTATTATATTTTAAGAATAACTGTTATTATTATAATTTGATTGTTGCTATCATGCGATTGTTATAACGGTATTTCTCTTTGTACATGCCACAGGCTGCCCCCACTGATGAGAGCACATCAGTCCCTCCCCTCACTCCCCTCCCAAGCTGCTCAGAAAGCGCTCTCTGCCAGGGCCAAAGGGTGGGATGCAGACAAACCCAGAGGCTGTGCCCAGAGCTCTTCAGAGCAGGAACTGAGCAGGCAGGAAGAGGGGGCCCCTGCATGGAATTTTCAGAAAACCGAGTGCAAGTGTTCACCCGGTGATGCAATGCTTAAAGCCTCAGCTGCCAACCAAAAGCTCTGTGTCTGAGCCCGTCCAGCTGTTCCGAGGAAGAATGGTCAGGGGTCCACCAGCAGACCAGGAAGCCCTGTCACTAGGGTGGTTCTGTCCCTAAGCATCCACATTTGGTCTCCATGACAGGTCAGCCAGGACCTTTCTTTCTGGGCTCCCTGTGTATCCAGCGCCCAATCCTGCCTCAGCCTCTGGTCATCAGCTCACGGACGACCCTGACCCATGGTGCCCTGACCCACGGCATCCTGCCCCACAACATCCTGCCAGGCACCAAGGGAACCTCCCCCACCAATGGTACCCTTCAGCTTCAGATATTCAGTGGGTCCCCTGCGGACCTCAGTCTCACCCCAATGGCCCCCAGAAGGGCTCAGGTGGGTAAGGTGGCCCAGGTGTCAGACACTCCGCTTGGGCCCAGGACTCCAGCTCAGGTGCCTCTGCACAGCCTAGGTGGGGTGGGCACTAGGACCCTGAGTGAGGAGAGCTGAGGGACTAGCAGGTGGCAGAGAAAAGGCTTCACCTGTGTGATAGGTGGGACCCCCCCCCCCACTGCCATGAGTGTCCCTTGGAGAGTCAGAGGTCCTTCAGGTTTCTGTCTCCTTCCCTGCAAAGGGCTGCACCCTGAGAAACTTGGTCTTTTTCCAGACCATCCTCACATACAGCCCCAGAACACCCTCTTTTTACACAGGAAATACATTTCTCTCCCTGAGGAGCCGGGAGGGAGAGGGCATGCTAGGGGCAGGGCACTGTCACAGTTAAAGAGAACCCTCCCAATGGTAAAACTTCCAAGACCTCCCCAAACTACGGGCAGGGCACTGTCACAGCTAAAGAGACCCCCCCCACAAATGGTAAAACTTCCGAGACCTCCCCAAACACAGAATCCACTCACAATGCCCCCTTGAGCACCCACACAGAACTGGACTCCAGGGAGGTCAGTGGCTGATTTTCTAACCATGTGCAGTGTCCCCATAAGCATCAAAGTAGAACTGGACTTAAGGGGTCAGTAGCTGCTTTTCTGCCAGGGTTTGCCAGGCCTTTCTTCCAAGGCACTCCTGAATGGACTCAAACCCCCAACCTTCGTGCTGTTCTCCCTTTAAATACCCAGAGAGCAAACAAAGGGGCGAGCCACTACGGCTTCAACACCAGCTCTCCACCCCCCACCCACTTTCCACCTAGAAGCAGACACAGTTTCACCAACACCCGACTATCTTCATTCCTAAAGCAGTAACAGAACCAAGACAACTTCGTGTAGGGACCAGCCGAGCCCTCGCAGCAGCTCACCTGCTTTCTAAGCGCGCACGTAATTTTTTTAAAATATTGAGTCTGGAGGCCACAGGGTGTTTAAAATGATATTAAATGTCAATCTATGTATATTCTTCTTACAGAGAGCATACTTGATTAATAAAAAGACTTACAAGCTTAAAAGTATATCACACTCGGATAAAACTCTCTGAGGAAAGTGGCTGGTAGTATTAAGTTCAAGGAAACAAGGGAATGATTTAAAATGCCTTGGAGCTCATTTATTTATTTTTCAACAAAAGCAGGGTACTGGGGCTGGGCAGTTTACACTGCTGTGGAGTTGCTTCCAGAGTTGTGTAACAGTTACTTTTAAAATGTCAATTAAAATGTCAACATGTATGCCACAAAAGTGGCCATACAGCCTCTGCAAATATTTACACTCTCATGCAGCAACATCATTGAGTCTGCTTAAATGAAAAGAAATGAAGTTTACGGAGGGATAGAAACAGGACAGACTTGGGGGGAAACATCCACTGTCACAGAATGTAATACAGCTGCTCCACTAGGACCACAAAAAAAGATACATTCTTACATTGTTAGGTCAGCAACCAAAGGTTGCAGAATTCATAACTGGCTGTAAAATCACCAGGAGAGACAACGGGCAGTGTATCTAAAAGTGAGAGTTTGGCAGTGTAAGGTCCATAACACAGAAACAAGATTATATGACTGGTCAAAAGCACAAGTCATTCCGTTTATCCCAGGATGGCAGACAGAGCCAGAAACTGCAGACCAGAAAACAAATCAACAGACAGCCTTGGGCAAATCTTTGCTGTCCAGGAACTCTTTGAAGTACTAAAGAGCAAGGATGTCACTTTGGAGACTAGGGTTCCCCTGACCCACGCCACGATATTCCTAGTTGTTTCATATACACGTGGAAGTCTGATCAGGAATAAGAGGATGAGAAGAACTAGAACCTTCGAACGGCGATGCTGGTAAGAATACTAACGATGGACTGCCCAAGAGCAAGCAAAAGCCTGGGAGGAAGCACAACCCGGTGCTCCGTAGAGGTGAGGCCGCTGGGACTCTGTCTCATGTACTGTGGGATGGTTATCAGGAAAGGCCAAGCCTTAGAACAGAGTGTCGAAGCTCAGAGCGATGGAGGGTCAGCGAAGGAGAGGGACACTCTCAGTGAGCTGGTCCGACTGGCACCGTGACTGCCGCAATGGGCACAGCAGAGGTGGCAAGGACGGCTCAGGACCATGCCGGGCTTCAATCTGTTATTCACAGGGTCACACTGAGTCGGTGCCGACTTCATGTCGCCTAGCAACATCAGTGAAATGGCTTTTCAGTCATGTCTGTTTCTGGGGGGCTATGGTGACCTAAGGGAGCTCTGGTGGGCGAGTGGAAAGAAGCTGCTCTGCTATTCTAAAGGCACACAGTTCAAATCCACCAAGGGCTCCATGGTAGAAGGAGGGGCAACTTCCTCCCCCACGACGACCTGCCTCTGCAAACCCACCAGAGGGTCAGCGATGCATCAGTTCTGAGCTGACGGTACAACACAGCAACGTGGCGACCCAACGGGCAGGAAGCGGCTCTGCCAGCACACAGGCACCAGTGAATGCCCCCGCTGCCCCTCAGGAGCTGCCCCTCAGGAGAGAGATGGCCAGTCTCCTGCCATGTGACCTATAGAACCCACTGGACCCACCGGAGCACAGCTGTGGGTCGGTTCCGACTCTCCAGTGAAGCCTTCTGTTTATAACTCCATACCTGAGCAGTCGTGTACATACCCGTCATATCAGTGGCCTTCAAGTCGGCTTCACCTCCACCCACCAGGTGGGTCGGAGCCCAGCTGTGCTCCACGGCCTTTACAAAGATTGGTCCTTCATAAACGGCCAGCCAGTCGCCAACCTCGGAGGGTGCAGTCAATGCACCAGCAGGTCACAGGGGTGAAGGAAGGTTCTAAATTTCCCCGCAGACAGACCTGAAGACAAATCCTGTTTGTTGTTGGTGTGTGCTGTGGAGTCAGAAGGGACTCAGCTGGCCGTCCCGCATGTTCTGGGAGGCAGTACAGCACATGGGAGGGCAGCCGTCCTTCCGCTGGGCAGCTGATGGATTAGGACAGACACTGAGGTGCCACCTCTGGGCTCCTGGAACAACTCCCAGTGGACTGCACTGTCAGGGCTTCCTTCCAAACTAACAGGACCTAGGAGGAAAGGCCTGGCAATCTATTAAAAAACCAAGCCAGTTACAACCCTATGGATCAGTCCAGCCCTAACTGATCAAAGGAGAGGTGCAGACTGGACAGTTTCATTCTTGTACAAAGTCTCTAAGCTGGGGTCACCTCTCTGGCCCCTGTTAACTTCCTACACAGTCACCTCCCTGCACCCCTCCATGGTCAGGCCCCTCCTAGACAGAGACCCCCAGAAGCCCTGATCAAGTCTTGTGTCAAGTGACCCATTGCCGTCCAGCAGAGGGCCCCTCACACAGCCAGGGGGCACTTGTTAAGAGAGCACCCCAGGAGCCTGGCTTTCAGAATAGACTGCAGACAGCAAGGGAGGAGGCTCCCAGCTCAGAGCTAATCAGTTCACAGTTGACTTCAAAGCCCAGGGGGACTCTCCCTCACAGTACCCAAACAGATAAAGAGCTCCCTGTAACTCCTAGAGAGACCGGCTCACAATGCAGCCTGGTTCCACCAGATCCTCCCAGCAACACTCCAGTGAGGAGGAGAACAATTCCTTTCCTGGAGGACACGGCCTAATTCCCAGATCACAGAGAGTCTACTCCACACCTTGAGCAAGACTGGACCTCCGGGCACAAAGTGGCCCCAGAACCACGGTCACCACCAGAGGCCCTCTGACTGCAGGCACGTCGTCACTTCCTCGCCCCTAAGAGCCACGGGTCCCCGGGGCGCACAGTGAGGCCTAGAGTGTGTGCGTGTACGTACACACACACACACACACACACACACACACACACGAGCCTCGAGTCTGGGGACGGCCCAGTCGGTGTTATTCGCCTAGCACGTCCTCACCTACGACCTAGAGGAGCAGAGGAGGGGTCAAGACTGGAGCTAACACTGGGTTCCAGGGCCGCAGAGTCGGGGCTCAGCCCCCCACTCTACCCTCGGGGGATTACTCCAGAAAGCCACTGCATCACTAAGTTTAATTTCATTAACTGCATGACCTCATTAACGTCGGAACTTGTTTCAAACAAAAAAGAGGTCATAAGACTCCCCAGTTTACGACCACAAATAACCAGTGGACGGCACTCATTTTCAGGTGGCCTCCAGGGACCTCACTCTCCCCACGGTCCCCACCTCCCCTGCTCAGGCCGCGCGCCACGGCCTCGACCCTGAAAGCACCTGGCGCCCTTCTGTGTGGATGCCGACTCCTGGCGTGGGCTTCCGAGTGCCCATCGTTCTCCCGCAAGGCTGCAGGTGGATTTGAACTCCCGAAGACAAGTGGCCTTTGGTTTTGAGCTAACCTCGCTACAGACTACGCCACTGCTTGAGCTGCTCGGGGCGCCCCAAGCCCCACGGAAACGCGACGCTTGCCCGTCCTGCGCAGGCTGCCCGCACAGACCCCCCGAAGGGCAGCGCAGCAGTGCCGCTAAGCTCAGGGACGGGTCCTCTGTGCCCCCACCCTCCAAACCAGGGCGGCAGGCCCGCCAGAGCCCCGGATTCTACGAACCTGGACGCCAAGACGAGCCGGATCCCCGGACTCCGCGAAGCCGGGCGCCCAGGCCGGCGGGGGGCCGCACCTGCTCGCGCAGCCGGCCGCTCGGCCCACGTGGAGCGCGCGGCGTCTCGGGGCGCCCGGCCCGGGGGAGGAGGGACGCCGCGGCCGAAGTTGCCAGGGAAACTTGAGCGGCTCCGGCGTCCGCGCCAAGCCCTGCATAATTCACGGCTGCGGCGGGCACGCCAGCGCAGGACCGGCCGGGGCTCCGCGCGACCCCGGGGCCACCGGGCTCAACCGGGGCCCCCGCGCAGCACCGAGTGGCGCATCCCCACTCGCGGAAGCCGGCGCTCCTGCCACGCGCGCCTGGCCGATGCTACTGGGCGCAGGTCCGGGCGACTGAGCCGGGGTCCCCGGGGAGCCGGTGGGCGGACGCAGCC
>NW_006399876.1:3779413-3793455 GCF_000299155.1 Elephantulus edwardii | reverse complement strand
TCCCGCTCGGCGGCCACCCGCCCGGTGCGGGGTCTGTTGTGGCAACCGCGAGCCGCGGCGCCTCCGCCTCCGCCCCGCCCCGGCGCGTGCCCCCTTCCGGGTGAGGCCAGCCGCCGCAAAGTCCCCCAGTTTTGAAAGCTGTCCCTCCTGCACGCAGCCCGCTTTCGCCCCCGAGTCTTTTGTGCTAACGAATTGCCAGAGATCGAAGCCGGCGGTGCACGCAAAGGTTTGCAGGACGCATGAAAACTTTGTACCTGGGAACGCGCACGGGCCTGGGCTCCCGGGCCACCAGGTCTCCTCCAGGCGTCCTCCCAACCAAGTAAGGGGGTGGGGTGCGGAATAAAAGTCAGCTGCCCCGGTGGTTGGAGAAACTACCACACCCCCACCCCACCCCCCAGACACTGAGGTTCCTGCTCTCACCTGGGACCTGGGACTCCGGGGTCTGGAGGTAAGCCAGTCCCCAAGGGCTAGTCAGGAGACCAGCCCCGAGCTGCGCGCCGGCTTTGTCCCTCCCCGACCTGATGCGCGCTCCTGGCGGCCACCACTCCTCAGAGCGCGGTCCCCAGGGGAGCTCCACCTGGCAGGCTGTGTGCCTCCGACCAAGCCATGAAGTCTCTGTGCTCCGGCTTCCAAACGTGGGGAGGGGACTTCCTGTCACCAGGAGAGGGGGCGGGGCAGCCCAGCGTCCAGGCTGCGGTGGGAATGGGACCTTCCCAGTGCTCGGAATGAAGGAGGGCGGAGGCACATACCTGTGTGTGTGTGTGTGTGTGTGTGTGTGTTCACGCGCGCGTGTGTAAGTCAGTCGTGCAGGACATGCCCGGGAGATTTGAGCATGGGCTGGTGACTTCAGCATACCAAAGGCAAAGTTAAATATTTGCTCTACATACTCCTTTTATTTATTTTTCTTTTTTTGCTTGCATAATTGCCCCACATTTCAAAGAAATCTCTAAAAGCATTTAGGTAAAAAAAAAAAAAAGTTTGGAGGCCAGAACGTTTCCGGATCCATTTAGAGTAAATCTGTTAACTCCTCAGCAGCTCCCAGTTCCTCAGGAAGACCATTTCTCAACAACACAGGTAGCGACCATACAGGTGGGCCTCACTGTTAGATATTAAAAAAAAAAAAGTGCGAGGGCGAGAAATAAAGAAATTGGTCCCAAGGAACAAACAGGCCTTAATTGCGTGGTCTGAGAGGGACGCCAAGTGACCTGGCCGCACAGCAAGTGGACAGGATAGAGATGGTGCGGCCAGTTTGGGGGGTTTCCTTTTTATAGGGGTTCTGGGGAGGACTGACTAAGATGGTACTTCTCGGGATTTGGTGTTTTAATTAAGTTAGGTTTTAGCTATTTTTAATCAAGCTCAGACTCTTATCAGGATCCATTGTCTGGCCTGGTCTTTGATATGACCAGCTCAGGTGTTATCAAGTTTCTCAGGAAGTGATCAAGCTTGGGGTGGGGGGGAGGAGGCGACTGCTGTATTCTTCCTTCACTCACCTGGTGGGACACACTGAATGGGATCCACAGGAAAACGGTGGAGGAGCTCGAGGTGGGCAGTCAGGACAAGGCCAGGGCTCGGATGCAAGTTCAAACTGAAGCCAAAGAAAGAGAACAAATCCCCAAGAAGAACCTCGAGGCTGTTCTACCTGAATTTAGAGACCTTCTCAAGCATATCCAGTGTTTGATGCGCCGGATGTTAGTGCTCAAAGACCAGGCAAGTAGGATGGCGTCCAGGACCTAATGTGAAGAAAGCAAAATAAAAAAAGGAAAGAAATACTAATGTACGTGTCAGAAGGAACTTTGAAATTTGCTCTAGAATTTCCAGAAAGAATCTGAAGCAAAAGGGGGAAATGATGAGAAGAGCAGAATGGAAGGAGACGCCCAGACTGCTGAGGCCTTGTCACAGAACAGGACCCCAGGAATCGACAGAAAGCCGATCACGTTGTTCCAACAAATGGATGAAAGCTGGACACTCTCACACCAGCTCACCCAAGAAACATGGTGGTCAGCCACCTGGCCAGCCACCCAGATGAGGCCACTGGTGTGTCCATTTCAAAGACACTTGAACCAACTTGCAGAAATTGTCAAATAATATCACTGATCTCACACCTAGGTAAAATGTTGTTCAAGATCATTACAAACAGTAGCAGCGATACTTTAACAGAAAATTGCCAAATATTCAAACTGGATTCACAAGAGGACATGAAGTGAGGGATGTCAGTGGCTGATGACAGATGGGTCTTTAATGAAGGCAAACTACACAAAAAGGGTGTTTACTTGTGTTTTACTGAGTATGAAAGGCATTCAGCCACGTGGGTCATAAAAAATTACAGATAAGATTGTAAGAATAGGAATTTCAGAACCCCTCACTGTGCTTATATGGACCCTGTGCCTTGACCAAGCTCAGGAGCTCAGCTCACTGTCAGTCAAGTCAGCCGGCTCAGAGCTGACCCTCCAGAGGGGTTTTCTGGGAAGGGTTGCATGGGAGAAGGTTGCCCATCTTTCTGCTGAGGAGCCATTGTGGATTTGAATGACCACTGACTGGTTGTTACGTGCCATCAAGTTGACTGCAACTTTTAGTGACAACATGACTCATGGTATAAGCTCTGAACTCTGCCCTGTCCTGAGCCAGTCTCACAGACTTCAACACACCTACTTCCATTACCCCAGTTACTGTATGAATCCATCTCCTCCAGGGGTTTCCTCTCCCGTCCCGCCACCCTTCCAAGCATGATGTCCTTCTCCAAGAACTGGTCTCTTCTAGTCACATGCCCAAAATACGTGACACGGAGCTTCGAAATCCTTGCCTCCAAGGAGAAACTTAGTTTCACCCTCTCTAAGGCAGACCTGTTTGTTTTCTTGGTGGTCTATGGTACATTCAGTACTCTTCTTCAGCGCCACAACTCAAAGGCCTCAATTCTTCTTCTGTCATCCTCAGTCACTGTCCAGCTCTGATGCATAGCAAGTAATTGTGAAGACCATGGCCCGAATCAGGCGCACCTTAGTCTCTAGCCTGACACCATTGTTCTTTAGCACTTTGGAGTGGTCTCTGACAGCAAACTTCCCCAATGCAATTTATCTTTTGATTTCCTGACAGGACTGTTAATTATGGAGTTGAATAAACTGAAATCATTAATAATCTCAATCTCGTCTCCATCTGTCATGGTGCTGCCAGTTGGCCCAGTGGTGAGAATCTTTGTTTTCTTGATGTTGAGCTTCAATCCATATTGAAGACTGCTGTCTTTGACCTTCTGCAGCAAATGCTTCAGGTCCTCCCTAGTTTCAGTTAGTAAGGTTGTGTCATCAGCACAGCGCAGGTTGTTGATGAGTCTTCCTCCAATCCTGATGCCACATGAGAGGATCATATTTGGATTAGTAACACAAAGCCCTAGAGTCAACACCACTAGAGTCCCCTTACACAGACCAAGGTACAATCATCTGGACACAGCAGTGGGATTCTGCATGATTCAAAATCAGGAAAGTTATGTGTAAGGTTGTATCTGTATACTGAAAGTATATTTGAAGAAGCCAGACCATGTGAAGAGGAATGTGGCATCACTCGTTAGCAACCTACTCTGTGTAGATGACACAGCCTTGCTGAAAATGAAGACGACTTGAAGCTCTTACTGATGAAGATCAAAGGTTACCACCCTCCTGGTGGATTACACCTCAGCATAAAGAAGATAAAAACCCTCCCAATTGGGCCACCAAGCAACTTCATGATAAATGGAGAAATTACTAATGTTGTCAAGGATTTCCTTTTTCTTGGATCCACACCTTTGCCCACAGAAGCAGCAGTCAAGGGATCAAACAGCAGGTTGCATTGGGTAAATCTGCTAAAGAGCTCTTTAAAGTGTTAGGAAAAACAATGTCACATTGAAGACTGAGGCAGGTGTACCTGACCCAAGTCCTCTCCTAATATGCACGTGAAAGCTAAGCAGTGAATGAGGAAGGAGAGAATTGCCGTCTTTGGATTGTGGTGTGAAGTGGTGAAGAACCTGGAATACACCATGAAGTTCCAAGAGAGCAGCATTCTCTGTCTTGGAGACGCTGAGCCACGCTGCTCCTTTGAAGCAAGGATTGGGGAACCTTTGTCTTACCTTCTCTAGGTAAGTCAGCAGGAGGGGCCGGTACCTGGAGCAGGACCTTATGCTTGAACAGGTAGAGAGTCATTGACAAGAAGGAAGGCCCTCAACAGGGTGGTTCCATGCAGTGTGTTCAAACCCAGCATGGGTGGTGAGGGTGGGGCGAGACCGGCAGGGCCTCATTCCGCAGCACCTGAAGCTGCTGAAGGCGGAGCCCGCTCAAGTCTAACCCCAACGCCAGGCCGTAAATGTCCGTCTGTCCTCTGCTTCCCAGAGAAGCTCCGTCATAGAGGAGGTGGTCAAATTCAAACCAGAAGAATGAAGTGCTGGCAGGAAAGACCTAGCCAACCTGTGACGGTGGAGTGAGGCTGGGGGTCCTCGGGTACTGGGTGGGGCTCTGGGAGGCTGGTAACCAGAACATTCTGAGGACCTGTGGGTTAGGCAGTGGCTGCCCCAAGGGGTGTGGCTGGCAGGTAAGGAGAGGTCTCTCCTTATTACCATTCCCCCCACCTTCCCAACCTACAGCCCTAAATTTTATCAAGAAAATAATCTTAAATAGAAGCGTTCTGGTTTTTTCTGCAAAGTTTTCCTTTCCTCGCCTCAGGTAAAAAGGAGTGTTCGCCTTCTAAACACAGCTCTAGGACAAAGCCTGAGACACTCTCTCAGCCAGAGTGCCACCCTGAACCCTGCTCCCCACGTTGTAGAACCACGAGGAGCCCACTGGCCTGAACCTAGCCACTGCTCCCCTCTGCTGTCCCCACCAACACAAGGAATTCTGCCACAGGGACCCAGGTGTCCCCGCCTGTCCACCGAGTGGCCTGGCCCCTAGTCCCTCTGCCAGTTTGTGACCCAACAACAGAGCCCTGTGAGACGCCTGGGTTTGGGCATTTTAAGGACAGTCTCCTGCTTTACGCCCTAGTTTCTTTGTGTCTGTCTGGAGGTATCCAGTTCAGCCTTGTCCTCCGATAAAGCGACATCCTTCGAGTCTTTAGAAAACCTCTCAGGAAAAAGACCCAGGCCCAGGAAGCACCAGGGCAGTCTCTCCACACTTGGCACCGCCCTGAGATGCTGGCTCAGAGAGGGAGCGCTTCTGGCCCCCAGCAGGCAGCCTGTCTCTGCGGGCAGGCTGGCCCTTCACTCTCTGGGTCTTACATGCATCACTTAGCCTTTGCAGCTTTGTTTCAGAAGAATGAGGGTCCTTTTGCTCTTGGCTCGAGGGCCCCCTCTCCCTCCTCCCTCAACGTGTCTGAAGTTGTCAAGGGAGAGACTGAATGAGCCACAGGAAGGGAGGGGTTCTCCGTCTGATACAGTTGCCCTCTGGTTCGCTCCAGAGCAGGCCGTTAGCCATGTCTGCAGGCTGAGGCCACAGTGCTGGGATCACCCAGCACAGCGCGCTCATTTACAAACAAGCCCTAACCGGGGCATCTTAGCACTCAGGGACTGGAGACGTGACTGTCCCTCGGCCCTGGGAAACACGTTATAAATTTTCTGTGGCTCCGATGAGGCAGAGCCCCCACCCCCACCGCCAGGCCTTCAGCAGAGAATCCTTGTTGGTCTCTGTCAGCTCAGAGGACATGCTTCGAGGCCATCGCTTCCACTGACAAGAGCTCGGGTCGCCTGAGGGGGAGGGGACTTGAGGCTGGCCTGAGCCAACGCTTCCTTCTGCAGGTGGGAAGTGAAGGTCTGAGAAGGGATGTGAGAAGGACCGGAGGTGAGAGCCGAGGAAGCTGGTGCGTCAGGGGCTTCAGCAGCGAGCACGTCCTGGCCTTGTTCCCAGCATGAATTTACTCCTCAGGAAATTGGTTCTCTCTTCAGCCAGAGGTCCTGCTTCCCCCCCAGCCCCCCCCCCCAGTCCACCATCTGCATCAAATATGCACTTCTTTCTCCATCATTTAATGACAAGTGGAAGTCAGTCATGTAAACATGAGGCTACAGATATTCCGGAGTCTGACAAGTCATCCTGATCCCCCTGTGACTGTGGACCAGGATTCTCTGTACCTTAACGAGGACTCTTGTTACTCTCCGCTGCTTTCCGGGAACTTCCTTTCTCTGGGTTTGTTCTGGAAGGTCTCCTGGGCTTGTGTCTGAACAAGAGAGCCATCTGCCTGCTGGAATGAGGCGGGGGGGAGCTGGTGGGGAGGTTTTCCTCCTGAACCAGGGCAGGCAGCGAAGCCACTGGGCAGAGGGCCCTTCCTTATATCACCGCCACGGTATGTGAGGTGAAGCCTCACCTCCTGGCCTCTGAGGGGCATTCTGGCTGCACTCTCCCACGGCACATTCTCATGGAGCTTTGGCGTCCCATGGCCTGTCCGGTATCCTCACCATACTTCACCGAGCTAGTGTGGCTAGGGGTAGAGTTCTTGCCTTCTGTGTGAGAGACCAGGGTTCAGTCCCCAGCCAGCACACCTCACACACAGCCACCACCTCCACCACCTGTCTGTCGGGGAGGCTGCTTGTGGCTGGGACACTAAGCAGGTTTCAGCAGAGTGTCTAGACTAAGAGACACTAGGAGGAAAGGCCTGAAGCTTTCATTGTGACAATCAGTCAATGAACACCCCATCCATGCTGTTTTGTTCTGTTGTGCCTGGGGTCACCTGAGTCAGGGACCACTTGACAGTGGCTGACAACAGCAGGAGTATGCCATGCGTCTGTGTAATGGGCACAGGAACAGACAGATCAACACATCAATCACATCAGCCTAAGAAGGAAGGACGCCTGTGAGCTGTGATGTTGCAGAAGAGCACTGACCCTCCCATGGACAGCCAGGAGAACAGACACGTCTTGGAGAGGGTGCAGCCAGGGTGCTGCTTGGGCGCAGTGATGGTGAAGCTCTGTCTCGCACAGTCTGGGCGTGCTGCTAGGAGAGGCTGTCTCTTGGAGAGGGACGTCATGCGTGGGAAGGTGGAGGGTCAGTGAGAGAAAGATGCTCAGTGGGAATAAACTGACGACAGTGGGTTCAGGTGCGGCAGAGACGGTGAGGATGGCACAGGATGGGACTGGTCCAGATTCGCTGCTCATCGGGTCGTTACGGCTCATACTCCACTCGAAGGCACCAACACCAATGACCAGTGATCGAGGGGCCTTCCCAACACACCTGACCCTCTTCCCTCCGTGTTCTCATCCTCTCCACTCCTGTCCAGTGAATTCTTTTGAACCATCAAAATCCCAGGAGGAGAATGGGCAAATGACAGGAAAGGAAATGCCCATTTTAAAGCCTTTTTAAACAGGAAGCCTTTGACAAATCGTGCTGGGACAGGCGGACAACCATACACAGAAGATGAACCGCAAGCCTCGCACCTCATGCCAGAGCTGCTGCCCAGGGAATCGCAGCACTAGGTGCACAGAGCAAAGCTGGAATGCTTGGGGCAGGGAATTTGGGAGAAAACCTCCGTGGCCTTGGATAAAGCCATGTGCTCTGGTCCTGGTCTCCGAAACATAGGCAGGAAAGGAGGAAAAAAAAGATAAATTGAACTTCATCAAAATGTAAAGCTTTTGCACTTTGAAAGATAGTCTCAAGGGAGTGAAAAAACCATGCTGCAGACTTGGGGAGAGTATTTGCAAATCACACATCTGACAAAGCACTTGTGTCCAAAATACACAAAATAAGAGTCCTCAGCAATGAGAACACACAGTGTGCTAAGAAACAGCCAGGAGATTGCAGCTTGCGCTTCGTCAGAGACTCGAGGCCCGGCAGGAGCGTGGCGGAGGCCTCGACCTCACCGCTGCTGTCTCTGGGCACCTTGCCACGTTCTGACGCAGAGGTAGCCTGTGTAGACAGACCAGTCCAGGCCGGCTCAGCCTCACCGCCGTTGTTAGTTTGCAGTCACTGGGTCAATTGTTGAAGGTCTTCCTCTTTGCACCACTACCTTCTACCAAGCTCAACGTCACAAACTGAAAAACAGAATCCACTGCTGCTGATTCTGTTCTGAACCACGGCTGCAGCCGCCGCCGCCCACTGAGTTTCTGAGGACATAGATTTATGCAAGGAGACGGCCCACCTTTCTTGCTCAGGGTGCCTGCTGGGTTTGAACTTCTGATCCTTCCGTTAACAGTGCAACAAACAACACCCTGCACCACGAGGGATCTTTTCAACCTCACAAATCATTATAAAAATGTGATTTAAAGCAACACTGGGATGTCACTCCACACCCAAACACTGTGGTGGTCATTGTTGTTGTACCATTGGGTCGAGTGTGATTCACAGTGACCATACAATGAACAGCCATCCTGAACCCCGCCCTGCCCTGCCCTGTCCTCCCGTCTCTGACACTCTAGAGCCCAGTGCTGTAGTCACTGTGTCAATCCAGCTCATTGAGTGTCTTTCCCTCCTTCTCTGAACCGTCATCTTTCCAGGAATAGCCTCGCCAGCTACACGTCCCAAGTGTGAAAGGCTAAGCTTTGCCGTCGTTGCCTCCAAGGAGCCTGCCCTCTGGATGCACTTTTCCCAAGACATCACCGTTTGCAGCCACCTTGTGTGTAAGATAATAAAGTGATGCTCAGTCCTGTAACATCTTCAACACCATTAGTGTGTTTGGGATCAACTTCCAACACAATAATAGACAAGCTTCAATGTTTAAACAACATATTTCAGTGGGAAAATCTGCTGCCCAGGAGCTCTTTGGAGGGCTGTCACTGTATAGACTAAGGTGTGCCTGACAGAAGCCTAATACTTTTTCAGTGGCTTCAGATGCATATGTGGATGGTAACGTTGTTTGTAGTGATTTGTGCTGTTAACCTGAAAGGCATGTGTCTCTAGCAGTTCAAATCCACCCACAGCTCCTCAGGAGAAAGATAGACGATCTCCTCCCATTAAGAACTATACCCTCTCCCACCTGAAGGAGCAGCTAGGAGTTAGGACAGGCTGGCAGCCGTGAGCTTGAGTTCTGTGTGCATATCAGTGACTAAAGAGATCAGAGAATAACTGAGCCTTTTGAATTGTTGTGTGGACAAAGAATATCGAATATCCCACAGACTGCCAAAAGAACAAACACATCTATCTGGGAGAGGGGTAGTAGGAGAGTCCTCAGAAGCAAAGGTGATGGGACTTCCTGTCCCAGACCTCGGGTGAGTTGTCAAGAGGGACTAGTCCCCTGCTTTAAAAAGTGGACAATCACACTGAAGGGAACAAAAGCCCTCAGGGAGATGGGCCGCACAGGACAGCCGGGGTCCCTCTGTGATGCCTGGGGTCACTGGGAGTCTGATAGGACTCGAGGACATCTGACAACAAAAGCTCCCTGAAACAGATGAGGAAGAAAGGCCTGGTGTCCACTGGTCAGACCCCAGTCATTGTAAGCTCGAAACCAAACTGATTTCATTCTGTTGACCTCTGACCCCACCTGAATACCTCTGTGTGTTCCAGGAGATACCAAATAATCTGATTAAGGTTTTAGGACCCACCTCAGGAAATAGAACAGGGAGTGCTGAGAAAAGATAGAAAATGGCCCCAGAGCCTTCAAACTGCAGTGACTGCCGCTGCCGCCAGCCAGGTGGGATGGACACACACACCCTTCCTTTTCTCTTTGTTCCGGGCTGATGCTACATCAAGGCCCCGCCTCCTTTCACTGAAGCTAGCATTTTAAGTAGAGCGTGTTTCTGTACACTCGGCTGGTGTTGCTTCTGCACTCTGTAGTGAGTTTGAACCATCCAGTGATCTCACCAGAATGTCCTCTCATCCAGGGCTGGAAGACGAGCCCCTCGGGCAGAAGACCCAAGGATACAACCGTGGACCCAAGTTCACGGGTGAGGAAGACGGAGTACTGTCCACGGGGTGGCTGTGAGCCGGTCCACTCAACGGCGGCAAACGACTGTGTTGGATGGTGTTAAATGTAAGAGGCAACACTCCTTCATTTAAACAGGTCTGTGGAATTGATTTTCAAATAATTTTTTTCTTTTTATTTTTTTATTTTCTTAATTTTTGTGCATGTACCATCAAATCAGATCTGACTGGTACAGGAGTAGATTGCCCCTCCTTCTCCAGCAGAGCATCTGGTGGATTCAAACCTTGCAGCTCTGGGATTGTAGTGCAGCTTCTTGCCAGTAGGCCAGCAGAGTTCCCTCAGGAATTGATTTTTAGAACTCGCATAAAATCTACTCTGCTTCCATTTTTAGGAAGGCAGGACCACACCAGAATCCACCAACGTGGAGTTGGTTCTGGCTCAAGCTGTTGTAGTTGTTATATGCTGTTGGGTTGCCTGTGATTCATAACTACCATGGGCACAACAGCTCTGAGCCCTGCTCTATCCTGCGCCAATCTCACTGTCTCTGACACACCTACCTTTATTACCCTGGTTATCATGTCGATCCATCTCATCCTCTCCTGAGCTGTCCCTCAGCCCTTCCAAGCACGATGTCCTTCTTGAAAGACTCGTCACTCCTGACTACGTGCCCAAAGTATGAGAGAGAGGGTCTCAAAGTCCTTACCTCCAAAGAGCAGCTTGGTTTCACCCACTCCCAGACAGACCTGTTAGTCTTCTTGGCAGTCCGTGGTATGTTCAAGACTCTTCTCCAGCACCACAACTCGAAGGTATCCATTCTTCTTGTCGTCCTTGGTCATTGTACAGCTCGCTGATGCATAGCAAGTAATTGTGAAGGCCATGGCTTGGATCAGGTACACCTTAATCTCTAGGCTGACATCCTTGCTCTTCAGCACTCTGGAGAAGTCCCTGACAGAAGATTTTCCCAGTTCAATTAGTCTTTTTATTTCCTGTCTGCTAGTGCCAAACAAAAGCATCACTTGTGGAGCCGAGCAAGCTATAATTGTTAACAACCTCAATCTCTTCTCCATCTGTCATGATGCTGCCAGTTGGCCCAGTGGTGAGAATCTTTGTCTTCTTGATGTTGAGCTTCAACCTATATTGTAGACTATAGTCCTTGACCCTGTGCAGCAAATGCTTTAGGTCCTCCTCAGTTTCAACAAGTAAGGTGTGTCGTCTGCATAACACAGGTTGTTGATGAGACTTCCTCCAGTCCTGATGCCCAGCCTCCCGAATGGTCTACATACAGACTGAGAAGATATGGAGACAGGACACATCCGTCTCACACTCCATTTCTGGTTTTGAGCCATGCCGTGTTTCCTTGCTCTGTTCTGATTGCTGCCTCCTGCTTCAAGTATGCAGGTTTTGCATGAGCACAATTAGGTGTTCTGGGATTCCCATTCTTCTCAAGGTTAACCACAACTTGTTGTAATCCACACAGTCAAATGCCTTTGCACAGTCAATGAAACACAGATAGACATTCCTCTAGAACTCTCTGCTTTTGGCCAAGATCCATCTGACATTGGCAATGGTGTCCCTAGTGTCATGACCTCTTCTAAACTCAGCTTGTGTTTCTGGTAGTTTTCTGTCAATGTACCGTTTCAGTTACTTTTAGACAACCTTCAGCTGGTTCATAGCAACATTCCTTCAGGTTCCTAACAGCACCGACCTTTGCGGGAGGAGACAGCCCGTCTTTCACCCCTGGAGCCGCTGGCAGATTTGAAGCACTGACTTTCCAGTCACATAACTCACTAGGCCACCAGGACTCCCTTATGAAGGTGACAGAAGATATTAAAAAGGAAAGATCAGACTGATGCGACAATGAATCTGATCTATCACCGGTTTCTAGGGCGTAGAAGGCCATTTGGAAAGCTTCCCACATTAAAAGGCCTCTTTCTTTAGCCTCCCCTGGGAGGGAGTTAAGGAAGTGAGTTTTCTGTCCCTCGATGGGTAGGTAAGCAGAAGCCCCAAAGACGTGTCCTTAATGTCAGGTGACCCCCTCCCCCTCTGTCCCAGGTCCTCAGATATTCTAAGTCCACACAGCGGTCTAGCCCAGGGCCATGCCTGACAACTGGACATGTAGGATTTAACCTCCTTTAAGAAGCAGAAGGCACATCCCTGGGGTCTAGAGCAGGATTTTCCTTCTCTAGCTAAAACACAACTGAGGGTTCTTAGATCCCTCCCTGCTGTCTTGGGCCAAATCTGGAATCAGGGATCTAAGATGTGAGGCTGTAAAACTAAACACCCAACTTAAGACAGATTGGGGGAAGGACTGGCCATCCACTTCTGAAAGAACAGGCCTTCGAAAACCCTTCGTACAATAGAGCACAAAACTCAGAGTCTGGGGCTATGGGGGTAGGTGTGTCTGAGACAGTGAAACCGGCTCAGGAGAGAGCAGGGTTCAGAGCTGTTTTACATTGGGTTGCTTTGAATTGCAAGTGACTCGATGGCACATAACAACAACAGCGTCAGAGGAGAGTGGGGAGTCTAGCCAGAGGTCCCCCTGGGCTCTCCTCCCATCACGTGGGCTCTCTCCAGTGGGGGTCTGTCTCCCCCAGGACTGTAAGCACCACCGGGACAGGCTTCTGCTTGGCCTAGAGCTTTGCAGACAAACAGGGTAACTCTTGGACCTGGGAACCAGCATGGTGGAGTTGAGAGTCTCTGAGCGGGAAGGCCTGACTGCCCCTCACCGGCTCTGAAAAGGCCCATCCTGGACCGTGCAAACCACTGTCACTTCCTTCCTCCCGCTGACCTCTGCTGCCATGTGACTCGTCATTGCGCTTGGTCATTCACAGCGCCCTGGAGGAAGTGTGACCATTCATGGTGCTTCTCAGAAGCACGGATGGTGAAACTTGGTCTCACATACATTGGCCACGTTGTCAGGAGGGTCCAGTCCTTAGAAACACACTGGAAAAGGGGGAGGGCCAGAGAGAGAGGTGAAGACCTTCCACAAGAAGAATTGGCATGGTGAGTGTGACAATGGGCTTGAACATGAAGATGGACAGGGCAAGGTTCAGATCTGTGGTTCCAGGGTTGACATGAGCTAGAGTCAACTTGACGGCACCTAACAACAACAACAATGGCCATCCACAGTGAAGCAAGAAGCTGCCCAGTCCCACACTGTCCCCACCATTAGCTGGAGATCGCAGAGCTGTGATTCACAGGGTTTCACTGAATGCTTTTCAGACATGACTAGCAAGGCTCTCTTCCCAGTCCATCTCAGCCTCCACGGAACCCTGCCCAGCATCAGAGCAAGAGCCACATGGAGATGGCCACATCTGACCTTTATCACCTTCACAAAGGGAAAATGTCCCCATCAACAGTATCAGTAATGCAAATGCAATTCCCATGAGGCCACACATGTCCCTCACACTCGTGTGTGTGTGTGTGTGTGTGTGTGTGTGTGTGCCCCGTCAAATCAGATCTGACTGGTACAGGAGGAGATTGTCCCTCCTTTTCCCGGCAGAGCATCTGGTGGATTCCCTCACACTCTTGTACCTCTTTCAACTCAACTCAGCACCAATCTTACTGCTTTGCTGGGTCCAAAGTCTGGTACGATAGCCCACAGACCGCACAGAACCATATTCTTGTTGTTGTTGCTGTTGTGTACTGTCTAGTCAGAACCAACCCACAGCTGAGCCTCTAGTGGGTTTTCAGAGGAAGTTAATTGGAGGAGATTGCCTGAAGAACCATATTGGGGAAGTCAAAAGATTATAATTCCGATTAACACCAGAATGAAGTTAAAACAGCTTCAGGCCAGTGATGCCCAAGTTCTAAGCCCTGCCAATACTGGCTTCCTACCCCCAATTGTCCAACAAGGCTCTCAGTCCTGCCAGTATTAGATCTCCCCACCCCACGGTCTCATCTCACATTAGGTCCCCGGTTCGACCACAAGTGTTGCTCCCCTCGGGGTAGCTGGAGCAGGAAGAGCATCCTGCATTGACTTGCTGTCTCTTCAGTGGGGCCAGCAGATCAGCCTCTCACTCTGGCTTGCTCAAGTCAATAGTGGGACTAACCAATCCCCTGGAAGAATGTGAAGACTGGCCAATCCCCTGGTGGAATGGTAGATAGCCATTACTCTATAGGTAGGCTAACATACCCCATTCATGTCATGTATTCCCACCCATCTACATAGCATCCTCTCTCCTTAATACAATAATTACTTCAGTATAAAACAAACAGTTAACATTTTGGCTGTTGTTGTTGTTGTT